>NW_026623258.1:3155413-3171151 GCF_030028575.1 Malurus melanocephalus | reverse complement strand
CCCGGCCCCGCACCCGGCTCGCTGCCTTTAAAGCTGCGAGACGGGGAAGGGGGACGGGACAGCGAGGGGGCACCGGCCGCCCCCGCCGCCTCCTCCCCAGGGCGGGCCGCTGGCCCTCGCCCCCCCGCCCCGACGGGCGCTCAGCCGCGGGAGAGGGAAGGGGCGAGGATCCGAGCTCCTCCTTGGGAACGTGCAGCAGGACCAGGGAAGCGTTCAAACCTGGGCGCAGCTGAGACACCGATCTTCCTTCATTAGAAGTGTTTAGTTCAGGTTAATTTTGCATTTCAGTCTCCCTGACAGTATTCGAAAAGAACGGGGGGAAAAGCTCCCAGTGTGATCACCGAGGCACAAGGAACTGCCTTGCCCTGTTGCCAAATCTGGCCAAGGGCATTTTCTCTGGTTCCTGGCACTGAACTGCCAGCTCCTGCAGGGAGCTGCTGTGTGCTTTAACGGAAAACACGGCTAAGGGCACGAAGGCAGATTGATCTCCGGCGCGGGACTTTAGAAAACACCTCTGCCAAATCCGTGTCGTGTTCTACTGCAGGACGTCCTCTCCCATCACCTCCATCAGGGAAACAGGAAGCCCTGATTTAGAAGAGGAACCACCAACCCACCAGCTGTACAGTATCAGGCAGGCACTGACTCACTTCAGYAAGTTCTACGGTAAAGGCACAGTAGAAGAGACCACCACTGCATGCCCAAAGGCTGCAAACGACAGCAGGGAAGAGGGACCACCCCGCTTCAAGCAGGAGAATGCCACAGGACAGGGCTCCAGCAGAGTGTAATGGGTTTTCTCTCCCAGAAGAGGCTGCAGCTTTTTGAGCAAGAGCACAAGCACACACTCCAGGCGAATTTCAGGCAGTGCTTGCTCACCCATACGGTCAGCCACCCACSTGGAAAGGCTCAATAGCCAGCCCTTGGCAGGAGCTCTTTGCCCACTCGTGGTCAGACACACACACACTCCCTTGGTGCAGAGGGACAGAGCACTGTGTGCTGGAATCCATCTTTGAGCAGCACCCAACTGTCCAACTGTTTCAGCTGTGTTTCTTTGACCACATGAAACCACGGTGGTCTTTCAGGTCCTCCCGCCTTCTCCGTCCCTCCGAAGTTACATTGAAGCAGTCTGTGCCAGCATCTACAYATGCCCTGGGTTTGGAGTCTCTCTGGGAGTCCAGATCCAATGCAAYTCCTCAGAATCTGGAAACAGAGTGCAGCTGCCACCAGCACTGGGCACACCCGGGCCCGGGGCAGCCCCTCAGAGTAACTGGGAAGGAGGGAGGGCACTGTCAGAACAGCGGCACAAGAGATCTGAGCCCATTGCTGTTCTAAGGGCTCTTGCAGGTGGCAGCTGAATTAACTACTGCTGATAGCACAGCCCTAACCGTGCGTTTTTAAATGTGTATAGAGGTACATACTGAAAATATAATAACCCACAAACTATATGCTGTTAACCATTTTGAACCTTTTTTTCCCAAAATTTAATACCAGATACCTTTTCTCTTCCAAAGAAGAAAGCTGTTTTATTTCGTCAGACTTGCTAAATCACTAAATTATCTTTTACCTTCTTATACCTCTTACTACAAAAGAGTAGAAAATTGTTTGTAGTTTATTTTTTTTTTTGTTTGGGGTTTTTTTGTTGATTTTAGAAAAGGCCATATCTTCTGAGATGTTATCTCCAATGACTCTGGACATTTTCCAATGCAAATAAGGTAGTCCTACTGGGTGTCTGTCCTCCTCTTAATGCCTGAGCTGACCAGACATTAGATTTCCCTAAGGTCTTGAAGCCTCCAGCACAATTCCCTTTTCCCAGCTCATGTGTAAGTACCAATCAGACAAGTGGAAAACAACCAAGTAGATGAACTGCAAAGGCTTCAACACAGGGTTGTGTGTTAGAGAGAAGCCACGTTCCCCACCCAGACAGGGACTTAGAACAGATCAACGACTAAAGCTGTAACTAAGTACACTGGACAATGTGCAGGACAGTGAAGCACTTCAACAAAAAAAAAAAAAAAAAAAAAAAAAAAAAAAACACCAAACAGATCAACCAACACTACTGGTAAACATTTTGTAAAAGATTTATTTAAGTATCATTTATCACAAAGAAGAAAATACATAGAAGATTAGAAGCATGCAACCATCTTCCACATTTCTATTTCTTTTTCTTGCATTCCCAGCTCATTGTAATAGAACTCCTGTGCCACTCTCACTTGTTCCTCAAAAATACTATGTTTCAAGACATAGGATAACCAAAAAAAAAACCCACAGTAAAAGGTAAGATAACATATGAGAAAAGTGCAAAGTAAAAAAAGTCATGTATATACCACATTCAAACCCTTCCCCTTCCAAAAAATGGATAAAGGCAAACTGTCATTTTGCTGCACGATCAGATTGTCTTTATGAACTACTTTACAAAAAATTAATATAAATTAAGGGCACAATCCTGCAGACACTTATAATTGCAGCTAACTTCAATCACAGTGGCTCAACTGGTATTATTAAAAGCCACAAGTTAGTCACATGCATAAGTTCTTGCAGGTGTAAGGCCCTAAGGCAATAAAATGTTTAAGAGCATTAGGGAGAACAAAAATTAAAGCAAACAAAATCACTCTCAGATGTGTTTTGCTTAGTAAGTTTATATCAAACGTAYTTTAAACAGAACAGTTTGCTCCTAAAGCCCTGAATATTTCTATTACTTAAGCAGTTTTGCAAGATTAAAAGACAAAACCCCCCAGGAAGCTGGTACAGATGTTAATGAACATAAAAATTGCTTCAGGCAGGTATGTAGGGAGGTGGAGGTTCCTTCTCAGGCATCTTCACTGCCATTTCATAGGTTGGCAGAACATACTAAAGAGAAGACATTTTGAAGTGATTAATGCAGAAGGTTTAAAATGAAGAAAAAAAAAACCAAAAGCATACATGCCCATTAGCAACTTAATTCTGTAGTGCAGGCAAAGTTATTTTAAGAACTTGCCTCTGTTCCTAGTAAGCAAATGAGGAAGTGAAAGAAGGTGCAGGAGCAGTTTACTGCTCTGCTGAGCTTAACCCTGGGTCATTCAGTCCACGCCCCACTGCATCTTGACTTTGCAAAGCAGCAAGAAAGGTCTGGACTGGTGAAATCAAAGTTTCCCTCTACTACAAGAAAAACTTTGAAGACTCTCTCTAAAAACTCCCCTTTTAGACACTGTCAGAATTTAACTAAAAAATAATCCACCACAAAATTAGTTGCTTTAATGCTTTTTATCTTTCCAGTCTTTCTTTAGAAAGCTGGACAAGGCTTGGAAACATACACAGATGTGGTGATTTTCTACTTCARTATTAACGATGCTGGTTCCTGTTTGAGATAAAAGAGGTTTTACCTGTGGAGGAGCTTCAAAAGCAGGGTACACAGCAATCTCTGGCAAATTTCTGTTGCTGATGTATTTATAGCAGTTCCATACACAGTTAATTAGATATGCCTGAAAGAAGAGATATTTCTTTTTAAACATCTCATATGCACTGGCTGATTCAAAAATTAGATGGTGGATTATATTCCTATGATAAAAAGGAGCATMAATCAACTTAGGCAATACATATTTGAGGAGTGATTGCTATTTTACAGATCTGGCCACATACCTATGTTGCTTTCCATTTAGCTTTGCTGCCACAGTGACTCAGAGAGGATGCACCACACAGGTTTTAGCTAAAGAATTCACAGATCCATTCAACTAATCTCTGTCTGCCTCAGCAGTGCTAATCAAACTAATCCCCAACTGGCTTATGCTTCTGTGGATCTCACTCCAAACCTGGCAGGAGGAGGAGGAGAGGCCARCAGTCCAATCCCACTCATCCCCCAGTTAGCACTATTTGTCCAACTAGCTGCCAGACTGAAGGAGATGACTCAAACACGCAACTGGGGCAGCAGGGAGATGGCAGAGTAAAGAACCTTGAACTTTGAGTCAACACTGATTACTGCAAAAAGACACACTGTCATGTCCTCATGATATGATGAGGATCAGGAGGATTTCTATTATTAATTTGTGTAACATTAATATCTCCAAATTTCTCATTGGCAAGTTACCACTTTGTTGAACAAAAGGTACCATATTTCCCAATCAATACACAAAATGTTATCTACTGTATTAGGCTTCCACTCCCCCCAGTTAGACATTCCTCTTTTTAAAGATAAAGATAAAGAACAGAAAATCAGTAAAATTATTTTTCATAATTTCATTTTTTTCATTAATGCAATCTGATTGCAAAGGAAGAGTAGGAAGGCCAATGTATATCATCAATTCATTTCTCTATTACACTTTGTCTATACAATASTTTTTATAATTCAAATGAATGCCTCTGTATTTACATCTTCAGAAAGAAAATAACTGGTAATGTCACCCTTCAGTAGGGAGGAAGGTGCAGCTCTGAATTAACCTATGCATTTCCTCGTTCTGTCTTCCAAAATTTGCATCCTGGTTTGTTAGGCAYAGTGAGAGATTTTAAACATTTTGTTTAGAAACTTGTATGCATTAACTTAATATTCTTTCACTASTAGCTTAATTACAAATATTAAAATTATCTCCATATACACGAAAAGACAGTATGAAGTCTTCTTGCATTCCTGCTTCCTACTCAGGAAGGGCAGAGCTGTGCCCCACTGTACACAAATAAGTTAGCTGAAGACACCAGTACCCAACATATTAGACTTAAGTCATACTAAAACTGAGCACCCTGAAAACTGCTCAAATAAGTTCTTACCTCAGCACAAAGAAGGCAGCTGGGCTCTGAATTCAGCATTGAGAATTAACTCAGGTTGACGRCATCTTAATATTTATCAATTCTTGCAACAGACACATGATAAAGTTTYAACTTACCTTTAAAATGATAAATAAAACAAAGAACACCAGAACAATAAACAAGAGACAGCTGGAGTCCAAAGAAAGGAGTTCATCTTTGTAAGGGAAATCCGGCTAGTGAAAAAAAATTGGGGGAAGGGAGAGAAAGGGARGAGATAAGATGGAACACTGCAGTCAAATATGATAGAAAAACATCCCAACTTCACACCAAATTAAATGAACTCTTGCCTAAACTACTCCCCCAGAAACAAAAAGTTCCGTTTCTAACAAGTTTCCTGCTTATCCTCCCACAAAGCACAGTATTTATCCTGTCTCTGTCCTGCAAGAGCAGGTCACTACAGTACAGTGTGTCCCTACTCACTTCAGTCTCAAACCAATACAGATAGCCACAAGACTTCCTTTCTCACAGCTGCAGCACACTATTTGTACTTTAAGTGTCCACAACTCTTTGATGACTTACTGTTAATTACATTTTCAATCCAATCTGTAACAGTGTGTGCAGCATAAGAAGTTGCCCCCAAACTTGGAAGAGCTGAAACAGAGCTTCTGCATACCTCAGTCTCCTTTCTCTCCCTGACCACAGTAACAAAGCCTCTCTCAAACACCAATCTGACATTTAATCTATTTTTAAAAGGACTTGTTTTTGAACATTTACTTGCAACAGATCAAAACACCAGACAGACAGAGCTTGTGATCCCTAACCAACAGTATATTCTATCCATTGACTCTTCTTGCAGTTGAAACATAGGCAGTGTTAGTGAGAACTCCACTGCAATTTCCTTAGKAAGTATTGTTGCAAATTGAGAAGAGACACATAAAATGTGAAAAAAGAAACCTTAGAATCTCTGATTCGATGTGTAATGGTGTGGGAATCCTTACCTACACTTCTGCAGTCCTTACCTACACTTCTCTTCCCCCTCCTTACCAAATAAGGGTCAACACATTTTTCATCTGCAGTACCAAATTTGCTACTGAGCCTCATTCCTTGAAGGGTTAGGAAGCGATCCAATTAAAATAATCTTTAATTTCAAATGTAAAGTATCAGCTTGAGCTGACTACTTACCAACTGATCCAGGTAATCCTTGATTCTGGGCAAGTAGGTTAGAGAGCTGATGGCAACCAGACAACTGAGCACGAAGTCAAAGAGTTGGTAACAGAAAAATGGGATCAGCCAGCCTACACGATGCTACGAAGTAATAGAAAAAAAGAGCAGCCTGTAAATTATTTCATTAAAAACTCAAGTAGCAACTTTAAAAACATGGATTATAAATATACTTACAGCAATGGCACCATAAACCATCATTGCACTGATTGTGAACATGAGGAGGGAGATAGCAAACAGAACACACGCATTTTCTGCATTAAAAGAAAAACAGYAAATCAGTCATTTCCTGGAGGTGTCACACTGCAGCTGACAGGTACCCCAGATTTTGGGTATAACAGTAATTTTGTCCATTACTATGATCAATTCTCAACTGAGTCATCCGTGCCAACTAGCAGCAGTAGAATAGAGTAGTACAGATCTTTCCTAACAAAAAAAAATTTGGTTCAAGAAAACCAAGAAGTACTTGGAAAAATCCCTCTGCCTTAATCAAAAACCTGACTAAAGCTCAGACACACCAGTTAGAAGCTTGACACAGTTTGACAATAATGAACCATAATAATGCTGATTTGCAATATATGTCAGTGCTAAAAATATGCAAATGATTAACTTTACAACTGGACAGAATCTTAAGTGAAGCAAACACAGTATCAACCTTTACACTTGAAAATGGTTTGGTTACGTAATTTGGTCATTGGCAGTGGGAGCAGCACTGCTCCTTCACTAACACTAAGGAAAACAGGAAATCACTGTGTGGAAGGCATCCCACTATTTACAAGAAAAGGCAGTYGAACAGAAACCAATTTGTAGCAAAATCCAGGACACTCATGGAAACTGCCTGATAAAGATTCTCCTTGTGCATCACAGTTACTGATGACAGAAGCACAGCTGCTTTTCACAAGTTAGATTATGCTTGTTCTTTTTTAAACACAATGAAACCAGCTTGAGATTCTATAGATATGGTAAATTAATGTTTTTAGTAATATTGAAGCCAAAATTCTGTGATTCCCCTGCTTGAAAAAGAGATTATCTGAGAACCCTTTTTGTTCTGCAATTGATTTGAAAAGAGACACTGTGGAAGCACACACTTACATATCCAATTCAGTACAAGKTAAYAATACCTACATACACAGATGGCTTMAAGAAAGAGCCCCCCACGTCTGAAGTGCACTGTTGATCATACTCAAGTCTCAGCAATCACCAGTAAGTGTGGTTGTCTTCTGAGGATTTATTACTCACAATATCCACAAGCRCAATAAAACCTATTCTTCTCTGCACACAAAACCCTCTAGCCCAGATTCCAACATAAGGAATCAGAATTTTTAASCCAAAAGCATATGACAGAGATTTTACACTAAAGGGTGAAGAAAGTACCTTCAGCTTCAGAAGCATCTTTCACTCACATAAGCTTAAGGCTACTGAGTACACCAACAGTCATTACAGATTATATGATATTTTGCAGACATCTGCTGTGACTTTACTTAACATCTTAGCCTTATGAAGAATCTGGTCCTTGCTCCCACTCTTATTTCATTACTAATAAATRTGAGTTACAGCCACAGGTCAGAACTGACAGATCCTGAACTCAGGTCATGAACAATTAACTCAACATGCTCAAAACCCAGTTTTGTGCTGTACTCTGTYATTGCTGAATCTGATGCTCCCTAAATTTTCATGTAATACAACAGACTGAGGTAGGGTAAAGTGCCACACTAAACATAGTTCTGCACATTTAAAACCAACAGAAGCAAACCACATACACAAGTTGCATATGCAATAGTTAAAAAGCTTTACACCAATTATACTTGTACACATCATACACTCAATAACACAGTGAAAAGTGGGCTTAATTTTGCCCCTGGTGCTTTCTCTTTCATTTATTCTGCAGGTGAAACTTAAAACACTTTGGTTTCACTCAAGTACTTGGCATCCCAATTCTTCCACTTTTCTTAGAAAGAAATCATGGTTTTCTCCTTAGTAAATTCAAACACAACAGCTCTAAGCTCTTTCCTGATCTATGAAGATCACCAAAAATTCTGAAAAAAGTCTTTAAACTTGTCTTCTGCTGCTTGTTTTACTGAGACAAAGACAGTTAATGTTTACAGAGAAAGTGAATCAGATGTCACACACATACACTCGAAGCACTGGAAGGCCAAAAAACCTCATCACTTAAAATGCTTAGGCATAATATGAAGTTAAAATAATAATCCATAAAGTTTCTTTTTTTAATTCTCGTAGAAGAATTCAAYCCCAGAATAATTTAAGAGAAATTCAGAAAACAAGACAACCATATTTAAAAGGTATATGCATATATTACACCCTAGTGTAAGGCAAATCCATGACACTTCATGTTTTATATTCCAATCAGCCAGCAGAGTTCTAGACCTACCAGCCATTCTCTCGGAAGCRTAGTAATTTCCAATGACTTCATACTGGATATCAACAGTTGGCACCATGTTTGGATGAGTCACTTCTACTGTCAACAAGATGCCCATCAGCAAGTTCACCACCTGAGAGAGATCACAGTTACCTTAAGGTTAATTACATTGCAACAGCTAACCTCTTTTTAATGACCACAAATAATCCTTTATTTCAGTTAAAAATAAACTCATCCCTTCGCCTGTATGTGGAAGAAAAAAAAAAAAAAGAGCCCAACTTACAGTTACATTTCAAACTGATTTAGTTAAACCACTACCAAAACAACCCAAAGAGCATGGAGCACTTGCTAGGTTCAATGAATCACGCCTAAATAACTTCGCAAATTGAGGGGATGGTAAGGTTCCTGGGGATTCAAATGACATAATTAAGCTGATGCTGCTTGACTAATGTACAGATTTGTGAACTGGAAAATTGGAAACAGTTAAAAAAGGTCAAGAAGGTWAAGGTACAGAATGAAGAACATTTGGAAAGAACTTCTGCTTTCTACAATAAATTGAGTTTATTTGACACACAAATTCTGGGTTTCTGCCACATGGCAGATTTAATAAGCTAGAGAGAGCATATCCCTCTACTTCCCAGATAATTTATTAAAACTTCATCAGTCCTTATCAGAAAGGTCTACACAACCACAGCAGAAGTTAAAAAGTTTCAYACGCAAAGATCAAACCCCAAAATGTGTAAGCATTCAGAACGGGCTGTGTGCTCACTAGTTCTTCTCCCTCATGCTGCCACTTAAGACTCCTTCTGTTGCCCCATTTTGGAACATACCAGAAATATCTTCAGTRAGAGCTCAAAAAGTAGCTTAAGCYTCTGTAAAATTGCCTTGACAGCAATGTAACATATTCAAGATTTWCAGGGATATAGTCTCTGTTACTAATATCTCAAGACACATGCCAAAGGTTGCCTAACACAAAAAAGTCATGATGGTATTTTCAAGCCGCAGACGTTTTCCAATCAGTATTSAGTACTGCCACCACCATCAGGAGGATCTCTTCACAATTAGCCTCAAAAGAAAGAAAAAAAAMCTGGTTTGCATTTTCTCACAACTTAAGAATATTTGCCAGGTATTTCTTCTACTGGCCTGGTTCCAGGACTCAATGATGGTGGCAAGTCTTTGTACAATTACTGAAGATTTCAGTACAGGAAAAAGAAACAAACAATTTTGAGCCTTTTGAAAACTTGGAGACTCACGGTTCCTATAGCTTCTTTTCTCTCAGTGGTTTTACTGATTTTCAGTCCTTTTTCTTTTTTCCCCAGGGTTTAGAGATACGTGGTGATAACCTTGCTCGCATTTTCTGCTRAAAAGAATCCTTTAGTGGAATCAAAGTTGCTCAGTTTGTAGATATGCAATCATCTCATAATGTAYTATACAAACTCATTAGAATTTCCAGATATTTTGAGCCACTTGTGTTTTGATAAGGCATTTTATGTCTTGGAATATGAAATATAGTAGCCAAAACAGCTGTCAGCGACGAACTATATTTAGCCATCAGTATCTTTAGCCTTGAAATGAGCATATTTTCACTCTCGCAGGACACTTCCCACAAAGCAAACTGTCAAGTTGCTCATCTGCCTCTTGTTTATAAATCTTTTGCATCACCATTGTTCACATGTATAGAACACTATCATCTCTCACCTGGTTCATYCTTCTGTACTTTCACCTTCTGCTCTCAATGCATTTTCAACCCTTCTATTTCCTCCTCTCTGTGAGTTATCTGGGGATATTGCAAAATACCTTCCTGCACTGTACTTGTTTTAAAAAGCCCATGTCAAGGTTCAGGTCTCTGGCAGTTGAAACATTGATCTCTACTTTTTAAAGCACAAAAGAACATGCTCAATTACRGCAAAATAATTCATTGCTTGTACACAGTCATGAGTTTGACTGCTATGATGGGATATCTGCCYCAATATAAAGAGCAAGAAGCAGTTGAATTACTGCAGAGGTACTGAAGAGCTTGCATGCCTGGGACTTTTGAGACTGAAATTCCCCATCTGTCCCTTTTTAAAATTTTCATCCTATCTGTGGTCCTAATTCAGCTTACCAAGTAATTTCATAGTTACTGAGTGCAGTTTCAAGTACTAAAGGTTTATTTTTTCAACCTGAAATGGTATGCAAGTAAAACAGAAAATACAGAGTCATTCAAAATCCAATCTATTAGAATCAATAAGACCAAATAAAAATAGTAACAAGCCAAAGCCAAAACAAATCTAAACAAAATAACAACCCCAAACCTCTGCTAATTAACACCTCAGTATTTCCAGTACTCCATTACTGCTGTTTACAAATTCATCACAACACTGAGCAGTTCATCACATTTAACATATGGATTTCAATTAAGAGCTACAGAGCCAGAGCCTCTGTTTTAACTACTTCCATTCTTTCACAGAAGCCTGRTAACAGCAAGACCAAAGGCTTGTTTCAAAATAATCAACSTAGCAGGCAGCAAGAATAAGGATCAGACTGCAAAACGTCATTAGAGCTCTTAAGTATACACTCACTACAAATGAAATGTCTGTTCACAAATGTCTACATGGAGAAGTCAGAAAAGACATAACACGAGTATGCCTCAGCACAATATGAGGATCAAACCCGTCACCATCTCCACCTTAAAAAAAAACCCCACCAAACCCAACAGCCCCAAAAACCCCACAAAACCAAACCAAACTCTTAAAAAAAAAATTAAAAAAAATTAAAAAACAAGACAAAAAAAACCCCACACCAAAACATATATGACAAGATAGCACTCAGCAGATACTCCAGTGCTCTGAGGTAACAGCTCAAGAATCCCAGAGGCCTCATCCCAGTCTTTTTTACTAGGAAATAAAAAATAGTAACCAAAACAAAATCTTCAAAATGCATGTTCAAATTCTTATTCAAAAGATGATTCCTTAAATATGAAAATAACCTTAATTAATTTTTGTAGTAGTTTAAGGAGTATATTTTACTTTTTTATATTTGGGATAGGTAAGTTTAACAGTTTGGTGTAGCTTGTATCAAAATTCAAATAGCTGAAATTTCGATTCTCAAATAGAAACTCAGCATTTATTACACATTGGTAACAGAAATATTYGCTCCCCATATGATTAGAACTCAAAAGACTCTGGAACTATTAACAAGCATTAGCTTTTTAATTAGTGAGTTATATCTYCMTGGAACACACTTAATGCCTCATCATGTAAGTGCTTCATCTCTCTGGAGGCCTGAAGATGAAGTCTAGGTTTCCCCAAGAACTCTGAGTGACTTGGACAAAACCAAGAATTTCTACCTAAAATTTGCTTATTTCCTTTTATAACGGGAAAGAGGGAAAATGTCTTGCACTACCAAACTCTCATTTTCCTTTCACTTTTCCAGTATTTTTTCCCTAGACACATTCCCAAAGGAAGAAAAAACCCTAGACACAGATTTTGTTTGGTTTATTATTACGCTGGAATAATAAAAACTGAGAAAGAGTAATTTTAAATATGATACTTCAGAGCCTCTAGCACTACCAGTATTACACTGAGACCAGTTATATTGCCTCATTTCTGTAAATCTTGTTCAGTTAACAAATGATTCCAGAGATCCCCCYCATGCTCCTGCTAACCAGCGGCAATTGCATCACTGACTCCAGCGCTGGAGTTTGCTGCCAGAACACACCAGCCCCTCCCTCCCAAAACAATGCTATTGGCTTTCAGWCTGTTTATTGAACTCTGATCCCATTTTTGCCAGTGCAGTGTTCATGCTTCCGGTTTCTGGAAAGCGCAGTGCCCAGTATGAAATTTTACAGGAAGAAACAAACTTCAAAGCAACATGATTGCAGTTATGGAGAGAGGAACAGGAGGTTTCTTYCTCCTTCCTACACAAAACAGCAGCGGGTGTTGCAGAGTTAACYAAGCTTTATCAGTCCTGGAACTCAAGTGCAATTCTGCCAGAAGCATTCTTAACTTGTCTTTTGGCAAATACAGYTTTATTTAATGATCACAAACAGCAGCAGCACACAGACAGAACCACGCTTAAAACACGGTTTGATCACACAGCATCAGCAGCAGACATTTTAGAAGATAGCCCTCGTTCTCTCTGGACTCRCAGAAACACACAAGGACAGTTTTAATGAGGAGACAAAACTGTTTTAGTGAGGAGAAAAGTTAATTACATACACGATTTAAGAGTATACAAATYAGCAAGGAATAGGCAAATGCCTGAAGAAATGGTTACGTAAGAATAACACATATTAAGTAGACAAAAGTCTTATCTTACTAAAACATCTGGAGTARATTGCTATGAGACTCCATTTTAAGTTTGATAGCAAATTCCTTCAGGACTGCACTACACAAGAACACAATTTATGCAGTAAATAGCAATATTTTCAGTAATAAAAAGCTATTCTTGAACTAATCATTCCCCCCCACCAAAGAGCTACCTCCTTCAAAAAAAAAAAAAAAAAAACCACCAAAAAACCACCCAAACCAAAACACACGAAATACAAACAAAAAAAACAACCCGCAAACAAAAAAAACACTACCCTACACAGAAAGTTACTATTTGTTTGTCCCACTGTAATTTACAAGCAGAGATTATTAAATTGATTTAAAAATACATCTCCGAGGAACCTGAAACACTAAGAACTCAAATGGTGCATTAATTATCGTGTCTAAACAATCTGACATATTCTGTGCCATTCTATTTTTTTAAGTTTGGCAGCAGACAAATATTTTTAACTTTCACTGCCCAGACTGTATTTTACCTTCAAAAAAGTGTAACTTAGAGTTGAATTCCGATTTAAAGCATTAGGCAAGACCACCTAAGGCTCGATGTCATTATTTCAGCTCAAACAGCCAACAGTTGCCTGACTTAAAAGTTCTTATGCTTTCCCAGGTGACACTGGAGAACTGGATAAAAATATTCAACGCACAGTTTAACAAAGCATTTGACACGCTTGATGTACAGGGTTTTTTAAATAAAAAACCGCACGTATGAAGCACTTTGCATGCCCCCTACTACCATGAACTCTACTCTTCCTCTAGCAGACCGAGTCGCCGCGGTTACCCGAGATCAAAGCCGCACTCCGCCCCTGGAGCAGCAGCCTCACGGGTGCCCGGCGCAGTTTTCACCGTCCCCAGCACCCATTCAGAAAGAAGAAAGAGGCACTGCATCCAGGCAACAAGAAGAAACATAAGCACAGCAGGAGAGGTAGAAGCTGGAAGTGTTACTAGGTCTGTGGCCACGGAAACAWCTCCCTGTCCTTCGCCCCTAGCCAGGTTCCTGGGTTTACAGGCACTCCCGCGAACAGGGGGGAAAGGCAGCGAGGTGCTTTTGYTCCATAGCAAGGATTATCGTTCCCCTTACTGTCCAGGATTTGTGTTTTYACTTGAGGTACCAGAAGCATATTCTTGAACTTCCTCCATCAGCACAGGGTGGTTCGCAGGTTTTCAACGTTTCCAAAACAAGTTTGAGTCTCAATACTACAACAGACTTTTTCTTTTTTAAATGAAAGAATAATAGAACTTAACCAGCACCAAGACTTTTGCCCAATTTCTTTTTGAAAAAGAAACATCCTTCTCCTGAAATTTTGTTATGTTTCCAACCCCTTACCTTGCCTTTTCCTCCAGACCTCTCTCTAGCCACTTGATTGTTTGCCTGCAAATTTTTTTGCCAATTGAGGGACCAAGATGCATAAAAATAAAGGATCTCCCCATACTTGTTGAAAAAAAACATAATCTCTTTAAAGTAAAACCCCAAGCCTCTAAAGGCAGTTTCTGTGCGTGGCTGTTTCATATCAAAACAAAAATTCAGGATTCTTTGCTTCTTACAATCTGGAGAAGGGTTAAGGAGAACAGAGGCTTTGATTACAGCCTCAGGAGAACAGAAAAGCTATGATGCAACTTCTGTAAACTATCCTCTCATTTTTACTGCCCACAAGGGCAAGGGGAAGGAAAGGTGAGGAAATGACTTCAATAAAGAGGAGCTCAGGTTCCCTTTAAGGGGACCAAGGGAATTTAGTGCTCGAGGCCTTTAAGTTGCTGGTATTGTTTTCATATTTCTGTTTTGCCCAAGTTCAGAACTCAGAATATCTCTAATAATCCAGCTTCATTACCACAGCTCTTTCTCGGACACAAAGCACTCATCAGTCAGRAAAAAAAAGAAGTGTTTTGGAAGCCAAATTTGTTTCCATTACTCTTCAATCACTGTGTTGAGAACAGAGTATGGAAAAAACAGGAACTTCCCCTGCCACAAAGCTCTCGCTCATTTTGGAGATACTCGTCTTCCTCTCAGAGGAAGACACACCACTCACGGGTACCTTATTCTCACGTCTTGTTCTCCTATAATACACCTCAAATTCCAGTCTCCCCCAACTCTCCTCCCTTACCATGGGCACGCACCGTACTGTATACAAGTCTCAATCCTTAAAACCAAGAAAGGGAAGAGTAACACAATCCCTCTGAGAAGCAGATAAAAACGCTGTAAACTTTCTCTTCACTTTCTTTTTCCAACCACAACACGTACGCTACCGAGGGACAGCAGGGCTTGGGTAGCCTGAAAGAGATCCCAGGAAAGAGGAGGGACCCAAGCCCCGCCGGGTGACCCCAGGAAATCCCCTCGTGCAGCTTCCCCCAACCGCTCAAACAAGGGAACAACTTCCCGGGCGAAGGGGGCGGGATCCCGCGGCCCCTCGGGAAAGGGAACAACTCCGCAGGCGAGGGGAGGAGGATCCTGGGGTCCCTCGGGAAGAACAAATTCKGGGCGAGGGGAGCGGGACGCCCACGGTCCCTCAGAGGGGCCGCTGCTCCCCCGCCTCACCGAACCCCCGCGCACGCGCGCTGCGCACGGCTCCCACCGCCGCCCCTTCAGCCGCTGGCCACCCCCGACTCTTACCATGTACCAGGTGCCCAGGATGATGGTGCCGGTGCGCACATGGCAGCAGCCGCAGCAGCGGGTGCTATAGAAGCGATCGCGACTTCGCTTGAACGTCATGGCGGCAGCGCACAGCTCCCACCGCCAGACCCACCACCCGCCCTCTCCAGGCAGTTCCCGAGASCGAGGGCCGTAAAACCCCCGGCGCKCGCGTCACCGCCTCGCCGACCAATCAACGGCCGAGAAAGTGCCGCGGGGCGGGCCTGTGTTGCCAAGGCCACCGGTGATTGACGGCCTCGCGGACCAATCAGAGCAGCGCTGGGAGCGACGCCCCGCACTCACCTGCGGCGGCGGGGGCGCACCTGAGGCGGGGGCGGTGCCTCTCTCGCCATGTTGGGCTTTGTGCTGCCCCTCCTGCCGGCCCTCAGGCGGCTCTGGCGGGGACGGGTTGCCCTGGTCGGCTGTCGCACGAGGAGCAGCTCGCCGGGGGTTTGAAGAGCCGGAACCTGGCAGCCGGGGAGGAAGCGAAACCCTTT
>NW_026623258.1:3129398-3154623 GCF_030028575.1 Malurus melanocephalus | reverse complement strand
CAGAGGTTACTCTATCCCATCTCACGACATTGATCATTGCCAGGAACAGAGAGAAAAGGGTTTCTTCCTGTGGAGAAAACAGAGGAGGAAGCTGACTGCTAGTGTGTATTGGGAGAGGGGGCAGGTTTTTTATCTCACTGATGTTTCCAGTATATTGTGCCTCCAGTTCTCAACTCCATCCCACTGCAGCCGAAAAGGGGAGGGAAAGGGGGAGCGAGAGAGAGCCTAGTGTGAGGTTTTGGAAGGTCTTGGTGGGAGTCCTGAATTAAGGAGTACCATTCCTAAACCACAACACCTGGGCAGAGCCTGAAGARGGCTGCTTTGAGGTACTGCCAACATYCCTCAGCTTTTGTTGAACTTCACCCAGTGCTGCAGAAGGTTTAGTTCGCGTGAACCCTTTTGCTGTTCTTTTGTGTTAATTCCTTGGATTAAARAATAATATTAAGATTGTGTTACATGCTAAGAGGATCTGCCTCACTGGGAAAACAGAAGAGGTGAAATTTAGTCCACAGAAGTGCCTTACTTTGTTGATGACTCCCAAGCCCCACTCAAACCCCTGATGGTGAGTGGGTTATGGAAATAATTCATTAGTTCCACCAAAACCTGCGTGTGCAGCACTTTTTAATACATTAGTTAGAAATAATGAGTATAAATCCAAGTGCTGTCTTCCTATGTGTATGTGATAAGTTTCACTACCACTTAGACACACAGTCTCCTGTTCCCACATGGAGCAGGACCTATAAACTTGCCCTGACCCAATGGTTTCTGGAGATCTGAGCTGTTGATACAGAAATGCTCACAGTTTATTTTAACCTTTTACTTGCAGCTGCAAGTATTTCCTTCTTGGCAGYGTGCAGTCTGAGACACTCAYAGAACCATAAATATTTGCTGTGCATATATACACCAAGATGTATGTCAGTATTAATACTGAGGTTTTTCACTCTGGACAATGAGAAGGTAATGAGGGTGACTGTGCTTGTCCTTTTGATACATTCCAGATTGTACAATTAACACATTTTTTGTTTTAGCTTCTTAGTCTATTTTTAAATGTGAGCTGTTGCTGAGTTGTTTGAAATTATTTAGTTAAGGGCTTTAAAAGTGACCTTCCTTTYTATTTTAAATCCCCAGAGTTCCATAGCTGGTGTTGTTCTTCCTTAGGGGATATTTAATTTTTGAATAAACATGTTGTAAGTGCTGCTAAGATGGCTTTAATGATCCTATTGTAAACTATTGTTTGTTTCTTTAGTGCTCCTAAGGTTTTCAGCCCTGTGTACAGATGCCTGATTATCAACACTCGGATTTAATATAGCAAGAAGGGACTAATTTTAATGAATATACATGCATCCATGGAAAAAAAAACCCCATGTATTTTGTTGCAATCAGTCCTTTTAAAAATCGGTTTTCTCACAGATGGCATGWTGGGAAGCCTAAGCCAGCTATTCCTGCTGCATGCATGCCTGAATTGATTACATTGTTTTGCGGAGCTGGGAGATTCTCCTTCCTGTTGGTCTGTCCCTGTGTGAAACAGGAATTCACAGGATTAGAATGTGTCAGAAGTGAAAGCGGGAGCCCCTCCCTCAAAGTTTGGACATCCACTCGGAAGCACCTAGATCCCSCTCCCAGTTCAAATGATTTGTGAGGGTAGGTGTTTTAAAATCTTGCAGTTGGACACTGCCTTCACTAAAACCACTGGCAGCTCTCATTTCATGCTCAGATTTTCAGGGCTATTTTCATGAGATGAAAGAAGTCTTAATTAAGTGTTCATATCTTTGTCAGCCAGACTCAGAATAAAAATTGATGCGATTCCCTTGAGCTTCACTGCTTTTTATACTCTGCAAACAACAAAGATCTGGGAAGAATAATGTGAATCTCATTTAACATCACAAAGAAGCTTTCCACAGCAGGATAGGCTGATGTGGAACTATTGAATTTGCATAGAAAAACCTCTCCACTTTCTCCTCCCTTCGAAAAGAAAAAGAAAGATTGAAAGAGTATTTTGAGAATRATCGCATTGTTTCTTGTACTTGAGGGAAGAGATAAAAGGTTAATGATTTTAACCCTACCCTCTGCAAAAGATTCCAGTTCTTCCATGGTACAAGCAGCCCAGATGACCTCAGGCAAGACACTTCCTTTTCGCTTAGCCTTAATTCTCTCCTTTTTGCTAGTTCAAAGAGGATTTGTGAAACTAAATGTATTAAAACTCTGAGGGGCTCAGCTTACAGYCATGACAGCCTGAGCAAAATCTCAGACAGAGTACTAGTGATATAACTTGCTCCCAACTAGCAAAAAGCCATGGCATGCAGGACCAAAGCATCCACAACAGTAAGAGCAGGAAGCTCTGCACAGATCTACAAGAAAGAAGCAGCTGCAAAAGAATGATTGGGATTCCTTTACCAGCATGACATTTTAACTCCTTCCCTCTCAGCAGGTAGGGAGGATTTGATACTATGGTGTTCCTCATTAGCCAAACTAGTCARGGCTTTCAAAACCCATGTCTAGACAGGAGATTTGCACTTCTGTCTTGAGAGGGCCTGGCAATGTTTTACCAAACACAAATTAGTTTTGGATAATCATATTTTAATAAAGTGACAGCARAGCAGCTAGGATCAGGTAAATGAGAGACCAGGCTTCAACTTCTTCAAAAGTTTAAAGTGCAATGCTTGCAAGATGCCAAAACAATGCAGCACTAAGACTGTTTTCTGCTAATTTTTGTAATAMCATAGTTTTTCCCTTTTGTGCTGTTYTTCAGCCTATCCTTGACTAGAAGATGCACTGAACTATTGGCAGGATGGCAATATTTTGAAGAATAAGGTGCCTTTCTGCTTCAGCATTTGCTCTGTTGTGGGAAGAAAAACCCAGAACTGATAACCATATATAACCTTGGGTGGAGTTCATATCACTTTATGATGAAAATATTGTCCTGATTGGGGTTGAGAAACTACGGCACAGTGAGATGAACTGATCTGACTAACACCACTAAAGTTCTCAAAGTAACTCAGAGTTCTAGGAACATCAAGGAGTCTCTTGACCATTGGCTTTTTTTGCCAGGCAATTAAAAGGAAATGCTGGAGCTCTTCCATCCCACATGGGAGGCACTTGAGTATGAGGGAAGGAGCAAGCCACTGCTATTTACTTTCTTATAACTTTATGTGTGTGCCTACTACTCTACATTCTAGAATGAAAGAAAAAAAAGGTTACTTAGCCTCTCAGACTCAGTTACTTTCCATACTAAACAACCATTTTTAAATTAAAAAAACCAAAGTTTTTCAACATCACCAAGAAAGTAATAGCTTTACATAGAAACTGCAATATATAACACTATATCCCCTTAACAGAATTTAGAAAAATCCATAAAACTGGTGCAGAAGGTGTGAAAAATACCCAGGCTGAAAGTATGGATTGACTTTTTGCTTCCTTAAAAAAGATAAGAATGTGCTAGAGTAAAAGCAAAGMATTAACATATCAATGAGGGGAAAAAAACCCTCATATAAATTAGTCAGGGGGAAACTTTCCTCTTGGTGACTCATACAGTAAAATCATAGATATCCTGAAGTCAGCATTAACAAATTTTACCATCCTTTTTCTCCAAGATGAATTTTGCAGGAAAGCARTCTAATTTGGAGGATCAGCAGTTCCTTGTGAAAGGGGTAAGAAAGTAAAAAGAATGTGTCACAATGAGTTTTGTGGTTATTGAATTTTACTCTTGTTTACTGAATTAATCAACTTTACTTTGTGATTCCTAATGTAATGTTCCAAGCTTCTGTACTATTTGTTCTAGTTGATTGCTGTTAACAATATGCATTATCTTTTACCAGTATGAGTCAGTTTAACTCAGTTCCAGACCTTTTAAACTCAAAACAGATGGATCASAAAGTCAGGGTTAGAAAATAAGCTAAAATATGACAGCATGATGTAAAATTTCTTTAAGCCCAKGTCTGTGTTTCTGGGTTACTCGCTGTACACTCGGATTTTCTAAATCACAAACACTGAATAAAAATTCTTGTCTTCATTTGGAGAATCAAAATTGCTAAACTAAAAGAGCTGTGGTTCATTTATAGCAGCCTCCACACAGCTGAGGAGCTATGAAAATGTCTAAAAATAACATGAACTAAAATGGTACTTGCAATTTCAAATATCTCAGTGCTTTCACATGAACAGTGAGCATTGAAAACAGAAAATGTCCTGTAGTCGCTGGCAGCCTCCCCCTTCCAGCCTTCAGCCTGGACTTGCCTCTCCATGAATCTTGGCAGGGTGAACAGGAGGAGCCTGAGGACCTGAGCACTACCTGCTCAGGGAAGCAGGAAGTTGCTTTGTGGTGGTTGTTATTTCTTTACACATTGGCTCTTTGATGGGGTTTGCAGTTCAGGACGCCAGCAGATATCCAGGAGGGACACTGTGGCATGCAGCAGTTGCTGTCAGAAGAGCTCAATAAAGCCATTTATCATGTGTGTCTGTAACGTGCACTGCACAGAACCACCACCAATGGRAAATCGTGCATGCAAAGAGAAATCAAAGTTAGATAGAAAATAAAGTTTACCCAATTTCTAATATTCTTTTGATGGGATGACACGGGTCAATTACTCCTACAGTGGCCTTACAGCGGTCATTACTCTTATAGTGGCCTTTACCCCAGAAAACACAGGGAGTTGTTTCTGAGATCAATTCATTACAGTGTCTGTTCAATCTACAGGGGGACCTTTCCTTTGAAGGAACATTTGCAGGGCTGAACGTCAGGGATGGCACATACTTGAAAGTTCATTTTGCCTTGAAAAGATCCCTGGGTCTGGTTCAGTACAATTAAAGAAGGAYAAAGTTTCCTATATCTGATTTTTGTGGCACATGACTTGAAAACGCTCTCACCTCGCAAGATCCAGCTACTCTTAGAAAATTCTCAGTGTTACAGAGTAGGCCCATGTTGTAAGCATAGTAAAGAAATTATTGCCTGCCAGGCAATTAGCATGTCTACCTGCTAGTCAGCTCATACACATGTCGGCTGTGCCACCAATCTGCAGATTGGGTGGGACCTTGATAATTATAGACAATTACAATGATCAGTTATGGATAATTATGGAGCAGCAGGCCAAATTCCTCTCTGCGGTTGCCCCTCTTAACCCTGGCAGTTTTACACCATGGTTTGAACGTGAAGCAAATCTTCAGCCTCTGCATCTCTATCCTGCTGTCTGCATGCATGTAAACACAACTTTGTAGGTCAGGAGTTTGTCAGTTACATAATCAGCCACATCTTGATGCTCGTGATACTATGGGCTCCTCACATATGGATATGGCTCTATTATTAGGGATATAGCCAATCTTCCACCTTCAAGAGGCTGCCCACAAGAAAGAGCATCATTACAAAAATAGAGCTCACTGAAGTTAAGAGAAAGTGGAAACTTAAAACCATGTATTTCATCATGTACAGCTGCTGCTGTAACAATTAATTGCTCGCCCCTAACCAGATCGTAGATATTTGCCAGCCACACTTCATCCCACCTCCCACACTGTGGCTGCACCAGAGGCTTGATTTCCAGTGGCTGGGCCATTTGCAGGCGCAGGGAGAGCTTTTGGCTGTTCCTAAGGCAAGTGCCTCYTAAGCAGCTAATAAATTGCTTAGGGAAAAGGCAGGGGGTGCCAGCTGGACCTGGTCCATTAACTGGCAATTAGACTACACYGGGTTTTTGAATGACCAGAGAGTACTACTCTGGATTTACTCTTCTAAGGGATAACATTCAGTTATAACTCAAGCAATGCTTCAGYGTGTTGGGGGGATGTTGAATCTTCTGTCTGAGGATTTACAATAGTCTCCAAATAGCAAAGAACAGAGACTGGGAGAATGCGCACATCTAGCACATTCATTTGACCCTCCCGGAGCCAGGAGCAGCAGAGCAGGCTGATGATATGCACAGCCTCTGTTTTAAAAARACAGAAACCAGGGAGTAACCTGAACATATGCTGATGAAGGGGAGTTTCTGAAGGAGCTCAAAGGTCTGATTTTCAAAGCATCTGCAGAGACCATTCATTAAGCTGTGGGATGCTTTTTCAGCTTCTGATGACAAGGAAGTGAAAGAATTGAAGTTGACAGAGTTGCTCGGAGCTTTGTGTTTTGGTTTGGTTGTTTTTGTAACCTTAGTTCTCTCACTGAAGAATACTTTTACATCCCTGGGAGCCCATGCAGCAACACAGCTGGGGAACATGGTACAGGCAGGCTCCAGGCATTGCCACAGCTATATCAAACAAGCAGCACCAACATATCCCTTTCCTGAGTGCTGACAAAACAGATGAATCACTCAAGCATGCTGTACATTGCCACCCAATTTGCCCTAAAAGGTGGTTTTCAATTATTTAGGAAAGCGTATGATCAAGAATATTTAGCTGTAGGAGTGTATTTTTTTTTCTTTATTAGAGTGTAGTATTAAATAGYGTGCTCCTGTAAACTACTGAGCCCATCTGTATTACTGTGATGACTTCCCAGAGGTGGAACAGAGGAGCTAGAAGAAAAATGCAGGTCTCCAGGGATCACTGAAGTCAGACAGATGGGTACTAAGAATTTGACAGAAAAACAGTAAAGTAATTTGCTGCTGCTTGTCATAAGCACCACAGTCAACTCATCAGTGYTCTAAGTCTGGATTGTTCTTTCATCCCAACAAGAAAAGCGTGTCATGAGGATTTCCCAAACATGGAAGAGTTCAGATGAAAGGAATCTCTTAAAAAATTATATTATCTTGAAAAAGCTTGAGAATTGAATGGTTCTAGCCAAAAACATATGCTCTTACTCACACACATACAAATTAAATAAAGCTCATGAGTGTTGGGCTTTGGACAAAAGTTTTAGTTTTWTTATTATAGAAACAGTGACATTTGAAATACTGAAAAATGTTGAAATAAAGCATAATTACAAAGACATCAAAAAGTTTACAAGCAGATATAGAGAAAAAAGCAGAAGAAATCTGTAGTCCACCAATCTTGTTAGCTTCTATTTATTCTTTTCTTTTCTTTCTTTCCTTCTTTTTTGGATGGCAATGCTAAGCAAAGACCCTGGACAACATTCTGGCCCCAATGAGGTCAATGAAAGTTTTCCAGTGGCTTCAGAGATAGCAGAACTTTGCTCATTACCCACATACTCATTAGCACATCTTCTAAATCCTTGAACTTGCTATACCTGTTCCTCCAGTGAGGCAATGTATTTTCTTGTTATGCATCTGCTCCAAACCAGTTACTTTCCAGATAAAAGCTCTTTGGTCTATTCAGTCCGTTCATAAACTGCCAATATTTCGCCTATACTGAAACACAAACACCAAGATGTGCAGATTCTAGGCAGTGGGTTGCTAAGTGGCATCGCTTAAGATTACCCCTCCCCTGCCTGTCTGAAACAGCCCTGCTGTGCTAAATTTCAGGGCACACAGTACAGGTTACTACCCCAAAAATCACAGCACAAGAGAACTGCCCTTCAACATATAGTAGCTAAACTCTAAACATAGATACATTGCTGCAGTTAATTGTTTCTCTGAAGGGTACAGCTGCTTTGRCTGCTGTGCAACAGATAAAGGCCAYCAGGGAAAAGGGTTGATCTGCAGGTAAAGCTCATACAAGCTAAGATCAGGAATACAATGGCACAGAGTTCTCCTCTGGCTCCATGGTGCAAACAGGACTGCAGTGGTGGCAATGTAAAGCCACGGACATCCTTGCTTATTCACTGWCCTAGTGAAAAGTTCCACAGCATCAGTCCTAAGCCTACAAATGTGCACACATTTAACATGCATTAGTAACCTCGCACCAYCTCCAAAGGCACACAGTCAAATGCAGATGGAGATTTGAGAAACACTATCTCATCCTTCAAGGCAGCACTTCTGGGATGGGTCAGGCAGACTCAGGACCATCTGAAAAAACACCCCGCCCCCCCCAACCATCACCAAAGCTGCAGCTCCTCTAGGGAAAAAGGGCTTCTGCTTTTAGTGGTGTCAGTTCAGCATTGTTTATAAACCACAATATTCAATTGTAACACATTCTCTCCTCAGTACTATGAGCCCTCTGAATAAGAGAAATACACACTTCAATAAATACTGACATTTTTAAAAACTTCATTCACAAATTTAGTTTATATTAGAATATTCAAGTGACAAAATGATAAAAACATCAGATTAATAAAAATTATTTTAAAAAGTTACCTCAGTCTACTATAAATACAAATGCAACATGCTTTGGACGTACAAATTTTAAACTTTAGCCCACCATGAAATCCAGGGAGAAAAAAGGGTTTACACCATCTTTCCAAACAAGTTTAAAACCTCCTTTAGAAATGTTCCCTTGAGGAACAAGCTAGTCTGATSTGGGGTAAAAATTATAACTATGGCAAGGTAAGAGGCAAAACTCTGACAATAGCAGCCACCACGGATTTAAAAGAGTTAGGAGGTTGGAGAATGATCCATGTTATTCTCCCTTTGTCTCTGAACAGTGCTTCCCTTCCGTACATTACTAGTCTGTCGATGAGCACCTCTGCACAAATGTCAGAGGAGACCAGACTAGCTGGTGGATCCTCCATGGGACCAAAGTACAATCACAGTCAGGTACAGCCCGACTATTTCTACAATGGCATAGAACACTACAAGTTGACAAACAACATGACAGCAAAAAACTGAAAGGACTTAATGCAACCAATCAAACCCCATTCAACAGCTTTTGATCAAGGGCAGCAGCTTGTAATGAACAGCCACTCTGTTTCAAAACCACCTCCTGTGCACAGCCTGCTCCCTCTATCCTCTCTCTCACACACTCACGCTCTCTGCCTCACTGTTCCTCTTCTCCTCTTCCTCTCGCTGGGAGGTCTCCTGGAGCCTTTTTTTTGCCTGGGGCTCAGCAGCATCTCAGAAAGCAGAATCCTTGCAGCTCATAGGCATGTCTGCCCCATCGGGTTGGCACTCCGGCAGTGACACAGCTCCCTCAAGTCTCTTTCTTCATTTTCTTCCTCTTCCTCCTCTCCTTTTTTCCAGATACACCTGCCATACAAACAACAGGGGCCAGTGCACAAACTTTCCACGTGCAATGGTGTCCCTGAGAACTGCTGGCTTTTTACCTGATGAAGGGTATTTAAGGGTTCTTAGGTGTGATTTACAAGGGCCACCAACTTTCAAGGGTAATTCAAAGTCATGGGGAGGACTCTGAATGTTTTTAGTGGGCTCTGACTCACTCATACTTACATTTGCTTCTGTTGCATGTTGAAAAGTGCTGGGTGAAAATTATTGTTACTAAATAATTAGTGACAACAGCTAAATAGCTAAAAAGCTACTAAATAGTAGCTTTAGGTTTTTTGCTCAGTGASTCTGAGAGGAGCAGAAACAGATACTTGTCACAGAAAAGCCTCTGAGTAATACAGAACCTCTCAAAGGATTAACACATACAGCTAAAGGAGAAGCATTTTGCATATTCACTTAATAATGTATTTGTGAACACTTCTCAGATTACACATTATCCTGAAAATTTATCAGATGTGCAAAAAMAATCACTTACCATTATTGGGTGAATTATTAGCAATGTCCAAGGATTTTTTGAAGGGAGCACAGACTGCATCACTGCTATGTTTTGTTGATATCAAGTCCCTTGGGCCTTCTTCCWTTCTTGTTTGCAAACCTTGCTGGGGCTTAATTGAAACAATATGCTTCACTAAGCATATGAGTTAAACGAAGCATATGCAAGTACAAAATGTGAGAGAAAATGTCATTATTATGGGGCATTTCAAGAAACTTCAGGACAATTTTTATATCACGTTATCTGCCTACCTCTTATTTATTTGTTTTAGAGGGGATCAAAGTGTTGAAATTGTCTTTCATTACCATTTTTCCCCTTGCTTCCCCCAGAGCACAGAAGAGCAGCAAGAAATACTGAGATAAAAGTACTGTCCTTATGTAGTGTCACTGAAGAGTAAGATGTCCCAGTGACTGCTAAATGACTAGAGTCCACAGAAACTCTGCAGGTAGCACAAGGAGTGTGATGAGCAACTTTGTTGGTCAGGCTTCATAAGTAATTTCATTTTTTTTTGTGTCCATCTGAAGGATGGAGCTTGCACARCAGATTTGGGGCACCAGACACCAGYTTTTGTGGGTGACATGCAACATGAGCTTCTGCTGGCCCATTGTAAGCATGWCAGAAGAAACAATGCTGTCTGAAGAAAGAGTCTGAACAGCACTGTTAATTATTCATTAAGTTGCATACAAAACTAAACTAACTAATTGGATGTGCAAGAGGGAGAGTGGCATRGCAGCACTCTGGGAATTGATAGGGTATCCTAATGATTATGTGGATTGTGTTCAGTGAGGTAGTTAAAACCTTTCCCTTAAAATGGGAGCATCAGGAGGTTCAGGAGCAAAATTGTCCCAAGGATCATGAGAGACAATGAGAGGGCAAGACAAACGATTTAAAAAATTAAAAAAGCAGCTGTACGTGTCCAGAAAAATATATTCTGTGAAATACAATTTGGACATTTTGGACATTTGGCGGGGGGGGTGGTCCCTCCACAATTTCTCATTTCACTGAGCACCAATCACAGGCAAGGGCTGGTCCAAACTCCAGTAAGCACTGTGTTCCTYTGCACTTCCCATCTCAAATGAACTGACATTCCCTACAGTCTTTCTCTGTTTCATTGTGAGACATTTTTCTCTCAATAAGCTTTTCATTGGTGTAAGAATTGCCTCTTTTCTCTTCACAGACTTTTGGGAACCACCTTTTCATYACCTTTAACATCTCTGGGTGACCTTCAGCTACGGATGAAACACAGTCCAATTGTACACCAAATTTGGARTGCATCTGGCTTTAATCATGGATGAAAAATTGTTTAGGCGTATGCATTCCAAGTTTAGTGCACAACATTCTGTACTGCAAAATCAAAGGGTTTTGAAAATATGTTAGGGAATACCATGTTGCAAAACTCCACTGTTCACTGTGCTCAGGACTTCATTTTATGGGAAGACAGGGAGAAAAGGGAAGAGAAAGCCAGAAGCCAGAGAGGAAGAAAAGTCTCCCTTAGGTCATCCTAGCAGAGAAGAATCCCCCTCTGCTCATGGAAAATCAAACACTGTTCTTGGAATACAAAATACTCACATGGCCCAGTCCAGCTCCACCCATTGCCTCCTTCACTTCCATTTTCTTCTTCTTCCTCTGTGTTTTGCTTTCGAGCCCAGAAAGGCAGAAATGAATGCCTGCTTTGCCTTTTGCAAAATCCTGAAAGCATCATAGATTTTGTAAGAGGAGTCCTGGGACAGCTAATTTTGTTAACAATCAGATTACCTCCAGGCGTGTGTGCTGACAGTGTACAAGCAGGGCTGTCTCTCTAAATAAGGTGCACACGTCAGCTCTTTGCAAAAACCTCAGCATGCTCTTCCCTCTGCTGCCCGAGGGGARCATTTCCCCAGGCTTCTAGAAAGCATTTAAACAGCAAGACTTCTGCTTCTACATCTCCACCCAAGATACCACTGTATCACTATCACCAAACCTTCTTATCAGCAAACTCAAATAAATATGTTCCACTGCCCGAGATGCTGTGAAGGCTGTGTCAGCTCGGGACTCCACGCCTCTTTTAAGGCCTGGGTATTTGAGAAGGTCAGCAGCAGCAKGGTGCAAACACCCAGGCAGGGTTTGGTACTTAGGCCAGCAATACTACCTGCATGATGAACTCCCACAACCAGCCAACCCCCCAACCCATCTCATTCATTCTGCAAGTGTGTCCCCCACCTCCAGCTATCTCACACAGAGAGTGATCGTGCCAAGCACTTCCTCCCAGCATGAGAAAGCCTCCACAACCAAAGGAGCCTGGCTCCAGGACTGGACTGGAGACCCCACCTGGATGAGACTGACCCCAGGAGCAGGTCTCCCTTGGCCATCAACAGGACTGCCTCACCTTCTTCTCGTCCCTCATCTGTTGCTCCTCATCTCCTGTCCAATTTCCCCACTCTTCTGTGGGAGCCTTCCAGTCAGAGTCCAGGTCAATCACTGAAGGGTCACCTATTAAGTCATGCATACAAATGAGTTATGTTCAATTCTTCCATACCTCACCTGAGTAGCACAGATGCTGCAAAAATACCTGACATCTTCCTGCTTGCCTGTGTGATGTCTGGATGTAGGTGTATGCATATCTTAAATGTATTAAAACATTTACAAATTTATTTTAGAAATGTATTAAGATATATACATTGACTACCAATTCACAATCAGTGACTGCACTCTCCAGTACAGGAGAAAAACTAAACATATGGAAACAAAAGCCCTTCAGGCCCACACTTCAAAGCAAAACTAATAATGTGGCTTGTCAAATATTTCCTTTTTATTTTATGGAGAAGGATTGAGGCATATCCCGAAACATGAGCAGACACAGCAGGCTCTTCCATTCACTGCAACACACCATGCTCTAGAAAATTATTTGTAAGGGAGAGTAATATTAGCAAAGGATTTGTACATTCATTATTGCTCTCACTGGTGTTTTCTTAACAAAAAAAATAGAACCAAGTACATTCTAAACTTCATCTTCCTTTTCTATTTTCTTTTCTTGAATGTAAGCCAGAAAAGCACCATCCCGGCACTGATTTCCAAACCTCCCTTAGATGCAAGTCTAAATGAAGTAGATAATACCTACCCTGCATCAATTCTGATCATTTCATGGGGACTAGGTAAAAAACTTTTCAAAATCTTTTTGGTTTCTGCATCTGTCAGCATCTGGTACCTTTGAAAATCTGGCTTCAAGCCCTCAGCTGCCTCTCCACAAAGCACTGGCAAACTACCCTCAGGCAAGAAGGCAAAATAGACCAATTTCATTCCTTCAYCCAAACTGAATGAGGTGCAAAAAAGCAGATAAGAGCATCAGATGTTGAAAGGACTACTTGATTATTTTTTTGACAATTTGAATGTAACAATCTTAAATCTTATCCTAACAGGGAGAAAGACTTTGAAAACACAATATATAATAATAACTCTTAGCTGATTACTTCTCTTTCAAAAAAAATCCCAAACCGGATGGAAAAACTTCTACTTGAAGCAGGGCCAAAACCAAAAGCATGCTGGGAATGATAAAAGAAAACTGTTTCCAAAAAGTTGCTCTGACCAGTTTACTGCCAAGTGTTATAAACATGATTATAAACATTGTTCAAGTTTCTCAGTTTAAAATCCATGCCCTCTATGTAGGCAATATGTCTTTCCTTCTTCAGAAGGGAAAGGCACAACTAATTTTGAATGCATTCCCCAATAAAATTCCAGTCCAAAATAGATTTCAGTCTCCTGAGCTGCGAGGCAGCAGCTCTGCTGATGGATGCTCTCATGGGTGTGCAAGCAAAACAGACCATAACTTAATACACAGAAAGCTACAGCTGTTCTTTTCATCTTTTAAACTTCTGAYATCTCAAAATGTGCATTTATGTATGTACTTTAAAATGTGAAAATAGTTCTGGGCTTACATTGATTCTTCACCCTTGTCATATGTGGGCATAAAACTTGGCCAGACAGCAGTGACCTGGCCTCATGTCAGAATTACTCTTCCCAAAGCATTGTGTCCCAGGGGTGTTTAAAATCAACTCAGACTAAAATTAAGGGCAGTATAAGATTATTTAAAATTTGCTGGATTTGATGGGGAAATCAGATTAAAGGTACTTATCCCAAAGCTCTGGCTTAGAATCTCTCCTCTTTTGTAGCATATTTCCCCTCTACAGTGACATCTCCCACAGTGTCTTTAAACTTTGAATACTCTCTAGTATTTTTAAATCAGCAACTGATTCTTCTTGGGGCATCAATTCTCTCACAGGCTAAAACTGATCAGTAATTCCTGTGAACATAAACACTAAAAGGAATGTGCCATGCAGCATCACATCCCCCTGCTCCTCATGTGGGTTAAACCCTGACAGAGGTGATAGCTCTCTCAACACCAATACAGACCAACATCTTGGCAATTCCTGCTGTTCATTTTTACAAAAGCAATGCTGTTAAATGTGATTTTCCATCTAAGCTCTTGCTTGCAACCCACCTCAGCCCTCCAGCAAACTCCACCTAGACAAAGCTGTACTTTTCTGTTGGCAGCAAACACTTGCAGCATGCATTTCAAGGCCGAATTGTTTTCCATGTATCCCATGGAATGAAAATACTTTTAGATCCTGAAAACCACAATGCAGAAGGTGTCTTCAGAAACCAGGGAGACTGCTGGCACCTCTGCAGGCAGAAAGTGCTCCATCCCAGCACCAGCTCCCTGAATGCCCTTSRTCTCCAGTCTCTCTCCTGTGTAATGAGGAGCACACAGGGAGCAGATGGCTGCACTCTGAGGGGTGTTGGGGAGCAGGCAAACAGGGCCCCACAGCAGCAGGGATTGGTCAAAGGGGACAATCAGCAAGTTCTCTGTGCCTGCTGATAGATAGGGTGGAGTACAGTGCTGTACAGGCTGAACCTAATTATCTGGCCTGGAAAACGAAACTGGGAAGTACTGCAGCAAAACTCAGAACTCAGGCTGTGTCACCTAGAAGGGGATTAAAAGTTTTCTAATCCAGAGTTGTACATTTGGATTCTAATCTACCAGCATCTCTCCTGGCATGCTGTCYCTAAAGATGGGCAGCAGAAACCTAAGGGAGGTTCATCTAGCTGGGCAAACCCCTCAGTAGGCTGCATATTGTCTGTGGTACTGAGTTTTTCTGTGGCTGCTCTAGGAARCATATCCCTTTGCAAAGGGCAGTTGGCTGTGTAATGAACACAGTCCTAACCAAAACCCTTGCCAAGTCATCACTTGTAGACCAAGTGTAATACATTCAGTTGAAATGGGCAGATAATTTCCCATCTAAAGCTTGCATTTCTGTATTGTAGGTCAAAATTATTGCTACTAGTTGCTGGGTGGAGGAATCCCKTATTTGGCACCTTCCTTCAGCATAATTTAGTTGAGGCAAAATATCAAATAAACCCCAGACTGAAGATTTTTTTTTTAATGGAAAAAAAGGCTACTGATTCCCTTAAACCAAGGGAATTAAAATTGATTTTAATCCCGGAACAGAAGGAAGGTTGGGAGTAAGGAGACACAGGCTTGGAAGACATGGGAATTTTCTTAACATTCTGGGGAAATTTTGCGTTGACAATCAAGAAAGATCATTGTGAAGATGCCAAGACACAAGCAAAAAGTGACTCTCATGGTCATGAGACACGTTGCTTTTGCAAAGCAGCGTGGGGTTTTCTGAGATAGCTCCGCGCTGTTGCTGAAGTGCAGGTCTGCTGCACTTGGAAGCAGATGCACGGGATAAAATTAGTACTGGCTTGCCTTGGAACCAGACACAAGKGCTCTAAAACAGCCCAGCCGGCTGCACTGTGTGGGTTACATGTTTTATAACAGCAAAGCCAGCCACAGCTTGCAATGTGTTCTGTGGGACAGCAAAGCCTAAGTACATAAATGTCACCAGAGASACAGTGACAGATTAGTGGCACAGGTACACAAAGGGAGTACTGGGAAACACATGCAAATGCAGCTTCCAAGGCAGAGGCACGAAGATCAAGAACAGCCAGGAGAAGAAGCAAGAAAGATGCCTGGCAAAAGCTGAGCATTTTGTGGGCTCAAAGAGAAAGTGAATTATGCCAGGACTAGAAGAGGTTCAGTCCCCTTTCTTTCTCTTTGTGACAGGAATGAAAAATATGCAAACACTAATGATGAGCAGGGAAAAATRTTGATGAAAAAAGCTTCCCACTCTGGAGCCCCCTTCCCTCATGGCAGAGTCCTGGCCACCTCAGCCTGCTGGTGGGATTGCTGTGACTGCAGCCATCAGTGCTGACCATGTGGATTCAACTCCAAGACACCGAATGCCCACAGCTAACAAAAGTTTTGATTTTTAAGGACTAATTGTTTGACTATGCAGAGACAATGACTGATGACAGAATGAGAATCTCAGAATCAATGAGCTAGGAAGGGGCCTCTGGAGACTGTGTAGTCCCACCCAACAGCTGACAGAGGGCTCAGCTACAGCAGGTATATCAGGAATGTAACAATTAGAGTTTTGAATATTTTGAAAGGTGGAGAGTCTGCAACCTCTCTGGTCAAACTGTTCAGTTGCCTGACCACTCTCACCATAAAGAAMAAGCTTTCACTTATGGATAAGTGGAAATTCTTAACCATTGCCTCTTCCCCACTCTGTGGGCCAACCACAGGCAATGACCCCATTAGGTGCCCATACACAGGCATGGCTGGACCTGCTCCAGTATATCCCTGACTGTCTTGTACTGGRGAGCYCAGAAATGGACACAGGACTCCAGATATGACAATAATTTTGAATTAACCACCAATTCCCTTGTGTATTAATGAATGTCAGCACAGCAGTGTGTTGTTTGGAAACCAGCATGATTGATAGTCTTTTAAATCTTCCAAAATCTCAGTGACTGCCCAGTTCCCTTTACCACTAACTTCCTCTCTCCCTCTATGTGTACATGCTTTCATTGTGCCAACATTTAAGCCTCAAGCCTTTTGTAAGTGAGGGTGTTATTATTGCTGGTACTTCACAAAAAGATAACCCGATGTGGAGCAAGGAGCTGGCCAAGGCAGCTCCACCAGCCAGGGCACAGGCAGGAGTCCAGCACCCAGCTCCTTCRGCTGTACCAGCCCAGCACAGAACAAAGACTCATTACATATACTGCTCTGGATTTGATAAAATGACCCCRGCTCAAATTTAGGCTATGAATGGCATTATTTTTTAGTTCCCAAGCCTGCAAGAGCYAACAGGCCGAGTTCAACTGTCTAAGAGCTCATTTTGCCTGCAGCGCCGACCTTAATGCCAACCATTACCTCATCTAAATTCAGGGAATACACGTTCATGACACTCCCCTCCCCTGCATCAATATCAAGGCTGATGATTCAAAGGGAAAAAAAACCTACCAGGACAAAAAAGCAAGCTGTAGGGCAGACAGAATCCTCCGATGTTTGCCGAAGCAAGACGCTCAGTTTGCTCCTATGGTTCTACTCTCAGACAGACAGGGTACTCCAATAGCACAGCTCTTCCTTTGCAACTGCAGATCAAGCCCAGAGTGTGCCAAGTCCGACATGTGCTAAATGCAGTCCAAGGGAAYGCTGCTGAAGGGCTGCCCACACTGCCTCCCTCCATCCTGGAGGGCGAGACGGGCTCTGGAGCTGGAAAGGGCCAGGCACCCTTTGCAGCAATGCAGGGGTAAAGAAACACATCCCCAAGGGAAGGGAATGCTGTTGGGGTTTTGTTTTTATTCTTTTTTTTTTAATCAAACTGTGCTATTTATAAAATCACAGCCAAAATGATGCATCTGCTGCAGAGCTTCAGTTAYGCTGGGCAGAGAAGCAAGACAACCACAATCTTTTCTCCTTAATGCATTCCACCCCTCTGGGTTCTCCTGCAGTTAAGCAATCAGAGCAGCTAGAGCACAAAGAGGTTTGCTCAGCTCATCAGACATCATTCCTGCAGCAGGGAAAGGCCTCCCTAACAACACGGGTATATATAGATACTTCACTTGATCCTGACCAAAAGGTCAAGAGAAAAGGTCATCTAATACCCACACTGTTCATGCCAAATTGTTCCAGCCACTCAGGACCCATGCTTGCCTTTCTTTTAAAACTAAAAAAAACTCCATTACTGGTCATAAAAAGACTGAAATCCTGATTGCCACAGTGCAGTGGGGTTCAGGGCCTTTCCAAGGAAATGGAAAGCTTTGGCAAAGGTACACGGAGCTCAGGAAGCACCCTGTCCTCCCACAGCTCTCCCGCAGCCGCCCCACTGAGCCCAGGATGAGGCTGCCCAGAAAGGCCACTCAGCTCCACCTTCCCACACAGCGACGGGAGGGAGGRAAACGCAGTGCTTCGGCTACAAAAACCAAGCACAACTTCGAACTCATTTCACAAATTCAGTAATCTGAGTTGACTGCTAACACGTGGGGCTTTTTGAAACGCAGAGCCCACGGTGCTGCCYCTGGCTCAGGAAGTCCCTGAGCCGCTCTCTGCAGGGTGTGGGGAGGGATCGCCCTGTGCTTGCCCTGTTCCTGTCTTATCTGCCCGCAGCTGATAGCGGAGCCACTGCTGGCAAGAGGACACGGGTGCCTGCAGTCAGCCTCCCAGAGCTGCTGCTGCTGCCCAGCAGCTCTAATGACACTTTGCACCAGTATGGATGCACCAAAACAGACTGTACCTTCTGCAYTATTTCCTTGTCTTCTGAGGAAAAAGATAAATAAAATGAACTTTCTTGCCCTTCTCAAGGGTCCCACATGGACAACTGCTGCCCTGACTGAGCTCACACAGCTCTGGGCACCTGCTCAAAACCAGACCCACACTGGATTTCTCCCTGACCAGTAAATGAGCCACATTTTGGTTCAGTGGACCCTGATGTGTGAGGCTTAGGGAATGGACTGAAGAGAGTTCCTGCATTAGTACACAGAAAAAGAGCAAAGAGACAGAGACGTACCCTGCCCCTGCCACGCATCATCTGCTGGGAGGAAAGCTGAGCTGCTGTGCCAACAGCATCTGGAAGGACTGTCCTCAGATGATTTACTCTTCATGTTATCTGCACATAGGAAAGTGTCTTCGTTAAAAAATTAAACCAGAAAAAAACAAATCCCAAACTTGAAAGATWATCACATAGGTATATTCACATTATTAAAACCAATTAATCATGCCGCTGTCTGCTCGCTGTGTCACGATGCCTGGATGTTATRTAATTTAAGCCACACATTAATCTATGCTGCTCATCACAGTGGATTTATTAACAAAGGCTGGACGAGGACACTACATGCATAAGTTATTAAAAACAACTCACTCGGGAATGGCTACACTAGCAATATTCAGAAATGTAAACTTCTGGCAGGTCTCTGTTGGGGACCTAAGGAGGGAGCTGTCATTTCTGCAGAACAAAAGCCTCATCCAGTTTATCCAGCTCCAACTCCCACCACCTTCAGTGAGAGGGCTTCTGCTCAAGCTAACAGAAATCCATAATTACCAAATCAAATGCTCCATGAAAGAGCACAGGTGAAAGAAAGCTGCTGGAGGAAAAAGTTGTTTTGATGATATTTTTCAGTAACTAAAGCAACCAGTGGGATTCACTCACCTCCCTGAATGACTCCCTTTAGCCCCTTTCTAAGGCCTGTACATTACAGACTCAGGTTTTCTTCACATCTTTCATAAGTCAAGGGGCTTTTTTTCACATCTCTGATTCTCCCTTTCTTCCTTTTACCTAATGAACTCTGTGGTTTAGCCAGTTGTGTATCAGCATGATTTTTTGCTGGATAAATGTAGATGTTAACGAGTATTTCTCCTTGTTGAGTACTTGTACATTAGGAATTGCTTAAATCCACTGATTTAAGTATTGGAAAACAAATGGTTAAATATGGCATGTAATATATTAATTGTCTTATCTGGCTTTAGAAGCTAATTTCAGAATTCTGGCTAACACCACACACACTATTTTGTGCACAGAGGTCTTTCTATATGTATCTATGCTTGCCTTTAGCATCTCTAAAAGATTCAGGACCAGACTRGATCATCATCCAGCCTGAACTTTCAAACAAATGTGAGCTTCTGGTAGGCAGGGAATTATGAACCGGGGCACTTGGAGTCAATCAATGAGGACTCACAGTTGCAAAGATGCAAAGTGAAAGCCAGAAACAAGGCTTAACTCAATGCAAAACAAGGAGATGCTCCMTCCTTCTCAAGGCCACACGTGGAGAGACTCAAGCTGAAAATCCCTCACTGTGCTGGATGGGAAACTGCTGGCTAGGCAGCCTCCAACACAGCCTTTCCAAGCTGCACATTCACTCCCTCCCTCCCTCGGTCTGAAATTCTCTGAATTTGTTGCTTATCAGAACACAACAGAAACCTTCTGTGTGAGTCAACCTAACAGAAAGAATCTGCAGGGGAGGCTTTTTTTTTTATTTATTCCAAGATGAGAACTCGAGTTTGGAAAGCACTCAATGAAAGGTTCCAATGTCACTCCCTAAAACACTGGTGTGCTGGATTGCAGATGTGAGCAAGCTCTGCAAGGGAGAGTGACTAATGAAATGTGGCTCCAGGGGAGAAGGCCTGTATGTGATCACTGAGAGCCCTTTTACACCAAGCAGCTAAGAAAGTGATAGAAGAATTCAGATAGAAATAGAAGAGGCTACTCACCTAAATCCCTGGAGAGATCTGACAATGTTCCAAAGGTCACAGGACAGGATTTTACATCTGCAATATCCCATGTTCCTGCAAACATTTAAAAWGCAAACAAACAGTAACCCAAAATCTGATGTCATGTTCACAGGAGTTTCTACCTCACACTGCCAAGTGCATTTCAGCCCTTCCATGTTCTCTCCATTCCAACCCTGCATCCACTGCTGTTGCTGACAAGAATCAAGCAAGGAGAAATCACCTTTATGCACAAAGAGAGTCAGCCCCATCACCCTGTACACCTTCACAGCCTTTCAACGTGCATGTCACAGCAGCGTGGCACTTCTCTGGACTTAAATTCCTCACTCATYTGAACTGATGTCCCCTTTATGCACTGCTGGCATCATGTGTTTGAATTTGKYCTTTTGAAAGCATTAGAGTAAAAAYGGAACCAATGTCCTCCCCCATCAACCCTGTACTTTGTATAAGAAAAGGACTCTARCAGAGAAGGCAACTCATGTGAGGGCAACCTAAGAGCATTTTCTGGATCATCAGAGTACTGGATTGCTCATGCTGAAGGTGAGTCACCATGTGGCCTTACATACCATTTAATCCAACCACCACGCTCAGTTAATCACTGAGAATGTAGTCAAAAGCTTTTGATTTAGGAATACCCTGCCTTATCCTGCTTTGACACACACACATGGATACAACCTGCAGCCTAATCCATGTGTGAGCATCCTCAGAAGGCAAAGCTTTGGCTTTAAAGGACACAAATACTAAATGCCTGTGGATAGGAAACMGCTTGCACCCAGCATGTAGTCTATAACACAAGGAATTCCTGCCATGAGGACCCTTCTTTTCACATTACTGRGAAATAAATGACAGCTAGCAGGGTCCCAGGGGTGGACAACACTGTGTGTGCAGGATCAGTGTCGGTGGGGGATACACTTTGATAAGGACACAGCAATTAGTGAAGCTTTCCCTCGGTAATACTTGAATGTCAGCACTCACCTACATTTGAGAAAACATCATCTTCAGACCTGGAGGGTGCTGGTTCTTCCCGGAGGGCTCCTGAGCCCTTCAGCACTGTCCCACATTCTGCCTTGGCAAAGAGAGAGCCTTTTCCACCGCCACTGGTGTCCTCTGTGAGTGGCCACACCGCTCCCTTCTCATCCCAGTCAAAGGCTGGCTCAGCCGCTGAGTTACCCAGGAATGCTCTGCTGGGATCTTCTCAGGAATAAAMATTACCACAGGATCATTATTTTTAATTACAAGGAAGTGTTTGTACAGGAGAGACAGCAGAACAAAGCCTGATCTAAACSCATCAGATGTAATGACTATTTCCAACTGAAACTATTTAGATATGCTGACAGCGAAGCAGAGCTCCTGGGATGGGACACTGAAGCAGAAAACAGGAAGGTCAATGTGATAAGGAGGGTGCTGCAGAGGCCTTGGGCATCCYTCCCTGGAGGGGAAGCTCAAGGCCTCCAGGGTCCAGCTGGGGACCCAGGGCAGTGAAGGGAGAGAAAGAGAACAGCTGGACCTCCAAGGAAAAAGAAAGCAAACCTCCTGGATGCTGGTAGTTCAAGGYTGCTAGAGAAATCAGTGTCAGGCACATGAATATATTAAATAATGACAGTTATGTCYAACATTTTTTGTTCCAAAGGWATCCTAAAKTGTTTCATAACTCCAACCTTCAGAATAGTAAAGCATTTTCAGGAGCTCTGGTGAAGAGGAGACCACTGCTGACATCAGCTCCACCTTCACATACCTTAATGCTGATGCTGCTGTTTCTCCCCTGCCAGAGAACATCCACCAGCACCCGGCAGGGTTAGGGTTTCTTGCTAGGAGATCAGATTTCACTACCCTGTAAATGCCCATGCTAATATGATCACTGGGTTCAGAATCCTGCACAAGCCAGGCTCCAGGATTGCACCAAGGACTTCTGGTGCTTCAAATGAGACTTGGTGAACTGAGCTCCCTTTCCTGGGTCAGCAAAGCCCTTAATGCCTGCATGACCTTAAGGTTAAACCCTGTGTGGTTCTGCAGCTGGCACCACTGATGACAACAGGACAACTGGCATGAAGAAAGAAATGTGGACCCATTCACTTTGCTGGAGAGAAAGTAGAGACCTCAGCACCTCAAGCCTTTACACTCTTGATAATCCAAGAGTTAAAAACCTAAACTCTTGATATTTAACTCTATATAATCCAAATGATAGACAARGTTGTCCCAAGATGTCCGTATATTTTTCAGTTAAAATTTGGTCTTCCCTTACCCTTCAATTTTAAYAGAACATCTTAGAGCACTTAAAGATAGCCTTATTACAGACAGTGAACAAACTCACACACATATTCAGCTGCATCTCCCAATCCAGCCACTTTTCTCCAGAATCCAGACTTCTATCTAATCTATTAAACTTGCAGGTTATTTTGATCATTTTATCACAGATAATGAAAATACTCCCAAATGCCTTAATTCCATGACCTGCTTTCATGTAGTGGTTATTACATATAACATGATCAGCAGAAATGTATATAGGCATAAGTGCATGGCAGACACCTTGAAATCCCTGGAGGAAAAATGTGGAGTGAGCACAAAGTGTTGTTTCATTTTATCTCATTAGGAAAAAAGCGTATTCCTGTCATAGTTWTTTAGTCTGGGCAATCCTGGACTAAAGAACCTGTTTGGAACTGAGCAAGTTACATGTGTTTTTATACATCCATTGTCAGGAAACTTCTGTCAAGCCATGCAAAAGGAACTAGCCCACATGACACAAGCCTCTAGCAGCTCTCAGATCTAACAGACATCTGCTTTCAAAGCCCTGTGGGTAATACTGTATGTTTTAACGACAGCATGGAGTAAAAGGCAAGCTCCCAAGTAAAAGCTCCCAAAGCTGTTTTTTCTTAAGTAAACAGCCTCAGTAAGTGCAGGGATTTTGCTGCCAAATGATAAATAGAGCAAACAGAAAGATGCTGGGGTGTAAGGAGGGGTGACAAACACAACCAGATCAGGTGTGTCMATTGAGCCTGTACATTTACCTTTTTGTTTCAGCCTTTCCTTCCTCAAGTGTCTCTTTTCACGGCTGCTGATCTTGGTCTGCCAAACTCCTACAACACAGAGCAAAGTTCATTTTCAAGCTACCAAAGAACTTTCTTCATTGCCTTCATTGCTTAGCACCAAAGGTAAATAGCCATCTGATAGTTTCTGATGCTGGCTGTAAAAGAGGTTACAGATCTCGTGCAGCATGTCCCCTGTGTGCAGCACCTCCCCTGTGTGCAGCCTTTGCTTCCTCTGCAGAAATGTGTTACATAAGAAATCCCCATCACAAACCTGTCATGTGTCCTGACTCACGTCACTGCACACATTCTTGTACTGTGTGTCAGCCTGGGGTGACACCCATTCCCCTGGGGGAGATGTCACGGCACAGCATCAACCACCTTGTATGTCTGACAGCGGGGAGAAGTTAATGAAAATCTTAACAATTAAGTAAGATTTCAATTTAATGGGTTCCTCTAGCCCTAAGACTTGTTCTGCAATGTGGATACCTCTCCCACTCAGCTGTTTCGCACACACATTCATTCACAYCCATGGGGCCACATCCTGTCTCCATCCATGCTCTCCATGACCCAAGAAGTCAGAGGAGGTGCTGGCAAAAATGGTTAATGAAGGAAAAAGCACAGCCCCTGGAGTGGACCAAGGCACTTTCTTTCTCTGAAGCGTCCCCAAAATAATGCATAAAGCTGGACACATAAGAAGAAAGAAACACATAAAACAGTTCATCTGGCCATCCATCAAAAAAAATTGAGATCAATTTGAAGAGAGCCTCTGCTGTGTCCCCTTGTCCCCAGCAGCCTCATGGCCCCCAGGAAGGACTCTGCTCCAACAGCAGCGAGGGCTTCTCTTGCTCTCGCCACCACACTAATCACACTGTAATCTTTTAAGCCCAGAAAAGCTCCAAATTTGTTGTTTTCAATATAACCCTTGGTGGGGGGAGGCAGAGAGGGGCTCATGGGATGCAATGTATTTTTCAGTGAAATTCTGGCTGCCTGAGCCTCTGCCAGGTTTCTCTGCAGACCTGCTTGCTGACAAAAGTCTTGGCTCTGCTCACGGGGGTGCTAGAAGTTGGCTGTGAATTGCCCCAGCACCTTTACCAGCCTCAGTCATGGGCACGACAATGTGCTGCTCCATCTGTGTGTCAGCATGGCAGAGGCCACAGGAGTAGGGGAAGAGCACGAAGAAGGACCCCACTGACCACTGGGCCTCTGGCCACTTCAGAGAGCCTTTCTACCCTGCAGATCTGCCCTCCCTGGGTACGCAATCATCATCTGGGGAGTGTGTCAGGAAGGAACATGGTCTCTGTCAGAGACTGAAATGTTATGGTTTATGGCTTAAACATCTTTATGAACAACTTTTGCCAATTATATGAAGGGGTATAAGGAAGGTGCAGCACTGAAGCCACTCTGGATGGGCCTCCTGACTGAAACYCTGAACTGTGAGTTAAAACCACCTAAGGCAACTTGAGAGAAGGAAGTGACAATGTTGTCCAAAGCATCTGGAGGAGCATCCAGGACAGGGCCCAGCCCAGCACCTTCGGGGTGGAGTCCACAGCCCCAAGGTTCTCTGCTGCCAGGCTTGCACAGAACCCCCACCAAAGTGGGAGGAGAGGGTTTGGGTGTGAAGTGATGTKTTGGTTTTGCTTGGCCCAGTTTTTGGAAGTGGGGGGGGCAAAAAAGATGGCTCCTGTGAGAAGCTTCTGGAGGCTTCCACCATGTCCAGCAGAGCCAATTGCTGTTGGCTCTTAGGATGATGGACATGCCACTGACCAAACCTGGGCCAATTAAAGATAGTGGTTACGCCTCTGTGAAAACATATTTAAGAAGAAATCAAAACAAAGGGAGCACACAGTAGTTTTGCCAGAGGAGGAGGCTGAGAAATATGTGAGGGAATGCAGACACCAAGGTCAGTGGAGGAGGGGGAGGAGATGCTCCAGGCGCCGGAGCTGGGATTCCCTTGCAGGCTGTGGTGACAACCATGGTGGAGCAGGCTGTCCCCCTGCAGCCCATGGTGACCATGGTGGAGCAGGCTGTCCCCCTGCAGCCCATGGTGACCATGGTGGAGCAGGCTGTCCCCCTGCAG
>NW_026623258.1:3127096-3128319 GCF_030028575.1 Malurus melanocephalus | reverse complement strand
GGGACAGCCACATCTGAGGGACATCCACGTGAGGGACAGCAGAGGGGGTGTCAGGGCCCATCAAAGCCCCCCAAAAGGGGTCCCAGACCTTGCACCAGGACACTGTAGGTGATGCAACAAATCCAGGGTGTTGCAAGGGTCAGTGTCAAARCCACCCCCCTCAGGGGAGGTACCTGGGCATTCCCACCTGCCCAAATGTATATTAATCCACTGGATTCTATACTTTTAGGTGGGAAACCCTCACCACCAAGAAGACCAGATGGAGGGAAGGCATGAGATATTGTTAGAACCTGTGGAGTGGTGATCTGTTTCTACTTCATCTTTGTCAGTCCCCCTGTCCCCTGCCACAAACACACCTCTTTTTCTATTTTTTTTCTTTTATCTTTCTTTCTCTTTGCCTCTTTTACTAGCAAATAAAATATATAATTTTTTTGGTGTCAACATCTAACCTCGTTTGGTTTTATTCRTGTTTKTTGGRTATATTYGAACCTTTCAGGGTTCCATCAGTTTTATTCACAGAGTTAATTCCCTGTACTGCTCTGTAGTTACACCAGATCACAACAGCACTTGTCCACATAGTTACACACAAGAAGGAGCAGGTGATAGAAATAATTCTCAAACTGGCAGCTTTCCCCACTRACACAGAACTCTAGAAGAGTAGAGAAGACCTCCCTTTCCACATATTTCATCCCATGTTATTATTTGGTAATATGCRTCAGATAACAGAAGAATAAGATCTTTTGTTACCTTCCTCCTCTTGCARTTTGTCTTTATCCACAGAAAGCAGATCTTTTGGCACTTCCTTGTCTGGGCACTGGGTTTTCCTCTTCTTCTTAGGCTACAGTATTCATGAGAAACRCAGCAGAAAGATAAAACAGATAGTTGTTACATTGCATCAGGAAGAAAAATATAGTCTGGGCAGTAGTTTTGAAATGGAGGTAACCCATAATACTCAGAGAGAGCAGGGAATTGCTGGTGCCTTTAAATGTGTGCAAAACTCTTCCAGAGCAGATTTTATTGCAAATTCCAAACTAATAAATGCTATTGCTTTGGACCTTCAAATCTTAATTTATCTGCTAGATTAGAAAGTTCACATTTTAATTCAGGTACCCATTCTATAGTAAGATTTGCATTCATCATTCCTAAGTSCTAATGTTCTTCCTCTGAAGGAGGAAAGCCTAAATTATTTACCCCCTTTAAAATCAGGAATGCTGAAATCAAGA
>NW_026623258.1:3115521-3126905 GCF_030028575.1 Malurus melanocephalus | reverse complement strand
AATTTTGAATATTCTAGTTTAAATACAATGGTTCTTGATTTTTCCATGATGGGAAACCCCTGCCAGAAACACAGCTCCCTGCCCAGGCTCAGGGGCTGGTCCTTACTTGGAATCACAAAATCACAAAATGGTTTGGAAGGGACCTTAAAGTTCATCCAGTTCCACCCCCCTGCCATGGGCGAGAACACCTTCCACTAGATCAGGCCCCATCCAACCTGATCTAGAACTTCCAGGGATGGGGCATCCACAGCTTCTCTGGGCAGCTTGGAAGTTGCTGTAAGGACTGGGAAATTCTTTAAAGCATCAGCCATTTCCTTCACACCAATACAAGTTCTCAATGCTCAAGGTGAAAGCCCTAAACAGACCCCAGGGAATACCCTCGTCAGAGCTGGAATGGAAATACAGGAGATCCCAGCACACACTTCTGGGCTTGGATGATGAGACCATCCCTTTGTGGTGGCAGTGACAAGCACAACAGTGACGGAAAATTACATGGTCTTACATTCCAAARTCATCTCTTAAGTGCAGCAAACCCAGGAAGAACAAATTACCTTAAATAAAGGAACATTCTTAGAACAACTGTCTCTTGAAAGACAATACATAAACTTTAAAACTCTTGCTGGTACCTTGAGGAGCTTTTTCTCTCTGATGTTGACTGATGTGATAAGATGGCCATTCACTGGAACCTAGAAGATGGACAATAAAAAAATGCATTATGGTACAAATACACACAAGTATGTGTGTGTGTGTGTGTGTGTGTGTAAATGTACATATAAATACATTTATTTTAATACCTTCCTGTAAGACATATAATAGTCTAAAGATACAGCTAAGTAACTCCCTCTACAAATCTGGGCTAGAATTTGTGGCCTTGTTCCAACTGKAGTAATTTATTCCAAATTAATTAGTGTATGCTAAGCCTTTATGAATGTAAATCCAGAAACTCCACAAAGATTTATTCCAAAGCAGACATATTTGTGGTTTATCATAAGATTTGTCTAGGATCAAAGTTGTTTTTCAAATAGGGTAAGCCTGTCTTAAAAAAACAGCATAGACAGGAGAAGGCTTATTTTAATTCTTGTTTACCAGTTGGGGTGGACCTTATGTTCCCTCTCAACTCTATCTGACCAACTAAAAGAATAGATTTTATCCTACCTATGTAGGTCCTGTAAAGTAAACAATAAATTTTTAAGGACTTTTCAAATTATAGTTTGATTAATGTCTCAGCTGTCTCAAAAATCCCTGGCAATTGCCAGCCACCAGCTACAGGGATGGGAGGGTGTGAATCTGCAGCTGAGACACCAAGAGCTGTGCCAAAAAGGGTGACTGCACCCTGTGCAGATCCAGCAGCATCCMAGACAAGGCTGAAGCTCCCTCCACAGGTGCCTCTTTCCCCTGATGCACACAGGAGTTGCTGTTGGATGGGTGGCACTTCTCTGCCTCACCCAGGATGCTCTCCTTGTGCTGTTCAGCGCTGCCCAGGCGTCCCTCAGCCCCATCAGACCTGTTGGGCTGCCCAGCTGAACCCACAGCTCCCAGCAGGGAGCCTGACCCAGGCTGACACCCTAATTCCTCTTCCTCCTCCTCTGCCTGGGGCAAGGGGATCCCTGTCCAGAGCAAAACCCCTCTGATCCCTGGGCATSAGGAGACAGTAGGCACCTTCTCACAAGCTGCTGTTGAATTCAGGTGCCCACAGCCCTCTTGGGGAAGGGAAGCCAGCTGATGCTTTTCCCTGTCTGCTCCTCCTCCTCCCCTGTCACCTCTGTCCTCGAGACAGTGTGGCAGTGATTAGTTACCAGCAAATAAAATCCTGTGGGTGATTGCCCATGTCTGTCACCGGCAGACCCAGTAGGACTGCAGTCCTGCAGTCCTAATGCTCATCTCTTTGATATTTTGGGGATTTTTGACCTGTTTTTCACAAGTCTCAGAAAGGTCTGGTTTGAAGTGCATGATAGGCACAGATATGCTGGCAAATTCTTCCTCCCTGGAGGTGCTCACTTGGAATCCCAGACTGGTTACAAGCCCATGGGGGCTGGTGTTCATCTMATGTACCACAATTATTGGGAGAGAAAGCCCCAAAATTGCAGACTTTGCACACAGACAGTACTGATTCTGGATCTTCCAGTAAAACATCACAGTAACAGGAGGCAAAAGCCCTGCCTGTCATATCAGTAATTCCACCAGCTTCAAATTACAAACTTCAGCTTCACATTATAAGCTTAAGCCCAAATGGTCCACATCTCCTCCATCTCCCTTGGCTGTCAATTTCAAACAATATAATTGTTTACAATTTTATTATTCTGAACATCAGTGAAATAATTACTTCTCTGTTAAAATCCAGCAACATTTGTTAACAGCCAACAAGGCTGTCTTGTTTTTTTCCYATGGGCACTCTCTTCTGAGACTCTCAGGTTCATTTACTAGAGACACCCCATAAACCCCACCACAAAACAAACAATTTTTCATTTCTTGCTCTGCTCAAGGGAAAAATCCCACTCTGTCTGCAGCAGGGAGAGATGCAGCCTCTCAAATGCAATCTGGGATAGAAAATACAAAACCAGGGGCATTGTGGTGAAAATTTGAACCATGTAGATATGGAAAATCTTGAACTTATACTATTCTCAGTTTCTCAGCATATGTTTCTGTCCATTTAAATGTGTRAAAATACAAATAGATCTTTTCTCAGTGGACAACAATTCCTGTGCAAATACAGAATGTTGGAGGAGTGACTTTCTGTTATATGACAGAGAACTTCAGGAAAACTGAACTGTACGGGATGAATGCAAGAAGAGATGACTGGAGCAAGCCACACAACACATAAGTGGAGTTTTTCTTCTAATGTCATCAAACCCTGGTGGTTTCTCAGCTTTAATAATGAAATCTTCACTGTTTTCTACAGGCTTTGCAAATGGACCTCCCAAGAGAAGGCACTTTGAGCAAGACTGCCACCATGGGCACAGAAATAGCAACACCAGCTTAGGAGGCAAAGAGGAGGATGCTTTTTGTCTTCTTTCAGACACACACACACACACAGAGGATAGGACATCCCACCTCCTGTTAGCTTCTCTTGATATCAAGATGCTTCTGCAAGCACAGGCAGAGACAAGGAGGTGTCAGGATTAAGGCCATGCAGCTGCCTGCCTCCCCCAGGCTGCCGTGAGTGAGAACAGCCCGAGGCTGTACAGAGCCCTCACACAGGCAAGGAGAGCTCCAGAGGGAAAATGTTGAGTGCTATAGAGGATTAGGGAAGATGCAAACTGTATTGGCTCTGACAGACTTCTCTCAGCTGGGGCAGGATCACGTTCCTGGACCTTCTCTCCACATAAATGAAAGCAAGCAAGGAACTGGAAAAATTGCAGCACTTTGTTTCAGTGCTTTGCCAGCCTGACTGCTGCACACTTTTACCAGACAAGCACAACATTCGCTGCTTAAATGATATTTCATCTTCTAGACAAGCATCCTTCCCTCTCTCCATCRCTGACTAGGAGGTTAAAAATATACTGTTGACTATCATTTACTGTGTCCCAGGGGCCTTCATCATGATTGAGTGGCCATTCAGCCCTAAGTGCCCACCTGGGACTCCTGAACCTTGTTGCATCCTTCCTAACAAGCAGCTGAGTGCAAAAAAAATACCAAACCTGACCACTGACTGATGCTCTGTAAACAGCCCACCACTGTGGCAATGCTCTTCTCTCCAACTTGAAATATCTGTTGCTTCTCTGCCATCCTTCCRTAATGGCAGCAACTCTCTTCCTTTCATCACCAAGAATTTTTACTGAGTTCTACTTCCTTTCAGTGGAAATGTATTATGTTAGCCTGACCTTTTGTATTAAATCCTGCCCTTATCCAACCCTTTTTTTCAGGCAGTAAGCTGGCTGTGTRGCTGCGGAGCCCCACCCTAGCCTATTCTTCCCTTTTGAAACCCTTAGGGTAGGGGATTAGTCATGCCTCTTTATCATGCCATTTGGCCACTATGAAAAGAAAAAGGGAATTTTCATTATTTTATTTCATWTAACCTAATGGAATCATTAAAGAGAAATTAATATTGTCACGGACATTTTTTTTTTCTTAATGAAAAATGTAGTTTTGTACAGGGACAGCACATCTAAACCTGCCACATTAAGTGACTGTATTAAGTCTTAAGTGCAATTCCAAATACATCAAATATATGCAGAGAAACAGAATCGGTACTTTTAGGGGAATCAGATTTAGCATATTAATTTCTACTCACATTCTGTGGAACAATAGAAAGATTATTTTTAGGTCATGGCCATTTGGTTCGTGACCCAGTAGAACAGGATTTCCCCCCCAACCCCTGCCTCTGCCTTTTTTTCCCCATATTTATATAACTTTAGGTTTTATTTCTGATGACTGTTCTGAAACTAATAATTTCTGGATCCCTTGAGCTAGTGTTTAATTTATTTTATGCTGTCAGTATAATTCTACATAAAGTCACGAAGAAAGGAGGCAAAATGATACATCTCCAAGTGCTAAAAAATACTGGGTTTAATTATTAGAATATAAACCTTGTTTACAAAGCCATAAAACTGTACCCCTGGAGATTTACCTTTATGCATTTCAATAGTTCCGTTAGACTAGTCCTTTTTATAAAACCCAACACCTTTGTAAGTGTCTATCAGAYCAGGCAGGCTGCTCTTCACATCTCAGTGCCACTAACTGGTTAGAGGATTAATTAAAAATTATGTGAATATCAGCTTCAGGTTCACTAACTGCCCTTTGTCCTCTTGGGGAAGGTGCTTAAAATTGCCTTCCTTGGGAAGGCATGGAAAGGCTTGCCCAGTAGAGGGACACAAGGACAAAATAAACTCGCGTGAAACCCAAAGGGAGCTGTTATATGCTTCACACATTGGAAATCAGGGAATTCATTTAAGAACATGAATAAAGATTCAGAAAATTGTTTTCAGCCACCACTTTCAGAAAACTCAAATTAAATGGGTTGGACACTGTAAATGAAAGGAAGCAAAACTACCCCGTTCTGGCAGGGGGTCTGTGAACACAAAACCATTTCCAGATTTGAGAAATACTTCAATTAAATTGTTTCTCAGTGCTTATTTCCAGTGCAAAAAAACTGGGTTTTTTTTCACCTAATGTTACAACACAGGATAAATGTGGTGGATTTAGGCCAAAAGTATGGCCTCTGGTATGACAAAARTCACACCAACATGCACTAAATTAAAAAAATAAGGGAAGGGGCAGGAAAAAAAGAGCAAAAAGAAAGGGACTTTCCTAAAAGGGGAATAAATAATCTCCCTTAAAGATGCTCTGTTACAACTGAACAAGACATCACTTGAAGATCTCATCAGATCTTCAACAAGCGGAAAAGTGAACAGGAAGCATCCGTCCTTCTCAGCATCCTCTGTAAGATCTGGTTCTTGCTCCCCACACTCCATGCTACGAGTCAGATTATTTGCAGCACCACTTGCAGGTTTTGTTGGCTCTCTGCAGATGGGTTCTTGTTCTCCCTGCTGTGCACAGAAGCAGAGGTTGGGCCATGGGCTGAGCAAACCCAAGTGGCTGGACAGGAGCGTGCATTTCCCCGTCTGCAGACAACGAGCAAGAGGTGAGATAAACGTGCTGGGAAATGAAGCAGTGCTGGGTTTCATTAATTGTGATTCAGAGTTTCATAAATGGAGGCAGACATCCTGGTCAATCTGGCTTTGCCAATTGGACTTGTGCTGCTGAAGGACTTCATTCTGGGAGACTTATTCCCTAAACCAGTGGGAACCAGGTGAATGGGAAAAGACAAGCCTGCATTTGTCAGAGGAGAAAGGATGGGCTTTAGGCAGAGGCCACCAGAGAAATAGGAAAGCACTAGCTTCAAAGAAAATTACCCATACTGTCCTAACAGCTGGAGAAAGGATAACACAATGGCAATTTCTGCTAAGGTGACAATGGAAAGCCAAAAAACCATTGGGTTTGTTAGCAAAGGAAACTGAGTGGATCTCCATGTGTGGCAGAAAAACATAAAGGAACTCCTTTGGCTGCTCACACTACTCAGACCTATCTGCAAAGGGGATGGAAAAGAGAGCAGAACCTTGGTTTGTRATCAATACTGTAAGTACTAATAATCTTATTATTAATAGCTGTTATTGATATGTGGTAATGCAAAATTTTCCCTGGCAAAATCACTTCAGACAAAAGTGTTGCCATTAGGAAGGAAGAGTCTGCTGGAAAGGAAAACTGTGGAAAACAAATGCAATGAATAATAATAAGTGAATATATGAGAGCTACACACCAGGAATATGTAAAATSTTCCCTTTCCCTTAAGGCACCTAACAGAGGAGAAAGGGGTAGTTCTTCCATGAAATTGATGCTCCAAGAACCTTTTGGATAAGGATCTGGGCCATCAGCACAGAAAATCCGTTCGTCTGCACACATTCCCAGTGATGAAGTTGCCCATCGGGACTCTGAGCACAAACACGGTGGATGACAAGAAGTGGGAGCCAGAATTGCATATATAGCCATTCACATCCAAAAGCAACTGCAAGACAAAATTTAGGGAAATAGCCCTAAGATGCTGCTGCCTACATTATATATCCTCCTGGCCAGCCTTCCCAGGGCACACGAGAAGCCACAGAGCAGCCATAAACATGAGGAGCTGACAGGTACCTGCTTTGGTTCAGCTGCTCTCATCATCTGGGGGAAAAAAAAAAAGATATCTGGGGAAAGAGTTTCTGCAGTGTGAGTGGATAAAAACTACTGCTGTGAGGAAGGATGAAGAAATCAGTTTCCTGGGATCTTCTGTTCTRATTAATTAAAACACCATCTCAACAAGGGATAAAGGCTCCATTCGAGGCAATTACCAAACTCCAACACCTTCCAGGATACTTTCAAAATCAATTCTCATCCAACACAGCTGTATAAAAATAATTGTGCAACTATGTTGCATTGGCATGAAGAATACTGTATAACCTGAAAAGGTAAAAGTAAATGTCTATCTGCAAAACTCTGGAGCTGAAGGGATGGATCTGTAGTTCTGGTACTGTTCCACAATCCTGCAWGAGGCAAAAGCATCTCCAGTTTATAAAGACACTTCTGAAAAGCAGAAAGCTTTCTTTTGGAATGTATCAGCACATATTTTTAGAAGCTGCCTAAGGAAGATGATATCACCGCGTTTGCAAAAAAATGCTCTTCTTTACAACTGACTAATTTGCAGAACAGCCCAAAAACTTTGGGTAAACACAAAACCCCCAAACTCAACAGCTGTCTCATTCAGATTGGTAGGCTTCCAGCAAGTCTCATTAGCAATTTCCCAAAAGAAATTAGGGAAAAGGCAATCCTGAAAAAGACTAAACACTCTCAGAGTAATTTCTAGAGGKTTTTTTTTGGTGTGTGTGGCTGTGYGACAGCATCCCGAATGTAACTTGTTTTGTGTGATGCATAACGAAATCACATTCAAAACGTGTTTTTATGATTGAATGGAGGCTGTGTATCCATTTGAAGGAAGTGGCAGGTGAGAGGCTGGACGTGACCCAGCCAYGTGCTCTCGCAGCCTGGAAAGCCAAGGAAGCCCAGAAAGTGTCCTGGGCWGCATCCAAAGCCCCATGGGCAGCAGGGGAGGGAGGGGATTCTGCCCCTCYRCTCTGCTGTGGTRAGACCCCTCCTGCAGKGCTGCATCAGCTCTGGGGTCCCAGCACAAGGACRTGGAACTGTTGGGTGAGTCCAGAGGAGGACACRGATCAGAGGGATGAAGCGCCTCTYCTGYCAGGAAAGGCTGAGAGAATTGGRATTGYTCATCCTGGAAAAGAAAAGGCTTCAGGGTGACTGTCCTGGATCTGAACATGACAGGGTTCATTTTTTGCAGAAACTAGGAGGGAGAATGGCCAGGACCTGGAAGTTATTCGATCCCACCTTCCAGTCATTGCCAGGGATGCCAGGGGAAGGGACTCTCTTCTGGGGCGAAGGGGTTCCTTCCAGTATAGTATTGTCTATTGTCAGGGGCTTTCTCTGTGAATAATTTCTTTCCTTGTACCCTCTCATTAGTATTGTTGCTGTTACTGTTTGTTTTCTTATCTTGTTGCTGTTTCTTTTGATTTTATCTCAGTTTCTAATCTTTACCTTTTGTGCCTCCAAGTCTCAACTCCATCCTGCTGTAGGTGGGAGGAAAAAGCTGGGGAGCAGGAGAGAGCAGCCTGTGGTTTKGGAGAGTCTTGGTGGGGGCATTAAATTGGGAGCTAGTGTTCCTAAACCATGACAGTGACCCAGCTGAGGCCTTGCAGCACCTGAAGRGAACTTCCAGGAATGATAGGGCAAGAATGATTACAAGAGCATGTAGTAACAGGACAAGGTGGAATGAGTTCAGATTGAAAGAGAATAGGTTTAGGCTAGCTGTTAGGAAGAAATCTTTCACCATGAGGATCGTGAGGCACTGGAATTGATTGCCAGGGAAGCTGTGGGTACCCCAACCGTGGAGGCACTTAAGAATAGATTGGATGGAACTCTGAGCAATCTGGTCTAGTGGAATTTGTTCCTGTCCATGGCAAGGSAACTGAATGATCTTCAAGGTCCTCTTCCAACCCAAACCATTCTAAGATTCTATGAAAGTTTGTTCAACAGACGGATGGCCTACGGGCTGTGGAAGCCACTCAGTGTGGGTCTAAGAGTGCCCAGTGGCTCCTGGACAGTTTCTGGTGGCCAGCTGCTGTGGGGAGTAGGGGCACACAAAGGGAAGAAGATCAGCCCTAYATCAGACAGCAGCAGCCAAGTAAGAGAAGATTTCATGGGAACCTTACAGCCCACCCATGGGGCAGCAACTGGGAATCACTGGCAAACATGCATTCCCAAACTGAAAAACTAATTAACCACCTAGTTTCTTTTAATTAAGATCTTGACTTATCTACCACCCCAGGATATGCAGATGTTTGTCTGCTGGGATGTATCAACACACCTGAGCACTGGAGGCAATTTGTGTCTTGGTTTCATTCCTCAGCAGGCAGCAGAGAGGGGCTCCCATCCCATAATACCTGTACACCCCATCTCATGGCATTGGCCATGTCTGTGAATGGGAGACTTTGTTATTAATATCATCTCTGCTGCTGCTTTGGTGGAGATTTTAATATGCAAATTTCAGCATATCAAAGGTGTTTCACTGTTCTGGCATCCTCACATCAGCTAAGTGCCAAAGCAGCGTGCAGCATTTGCACTTGCATAAGGAGATAAAGTTTTTGCCTCAAGGATATGGTGTTCCAAAGACAGYGAGAACATCATGRGAAATGACARGGAGCAGTGGAGAAGGCAGGRTGGGGAAAAGAAAACAAAAGAGCCAAACGGAGAAGRGAAAGGGCGCAGTACTGTCATGGGAGGACAAGCCTTCGTTTTTCATTTCAGTACGTAAGATGTTTTCTCTGGGTTATCTATCTTTAGGATCTTTAAAATTATTTTTCTTTCTCATCTCCTTACCGTCCACCTCCTTGGGATCATGTTTCCCATACTCTGCACAGTAATCAGTGGGTCTATAGAGGATGATATCACTGTGCAAATGCAACTGCTAGAGCCCAGTCCCTAAAGAGTAGGAATAACTTAGCACTGGAAAAGATGAAATTAATGGCAGAAACTGCAGATGACTGTAAACAAATTTATCYCTTCTTTTTAACCCTCCTCTTCTTTAGTTTCTGTTACTCAGGCCTGTGAGATGCAGCATCTCTGACTAGAAGATACCTGTTCAAATCAATGTCTTGAGCTTGAACTTATAACCCTGTCACCATCACAGCAYCTGGCCTGTCTCTGACACATTTCTGTTCATGAYRAACAAAACCACTTATTTTATAGCAYGCTTGTAAAAAAATCCCTGMAAATTCATTTTGTCTTTCTCAGAAATGAGAGATAATAGTAACAGATTAAACAGCAAGGTGGGTGTCTCCCATTTCTGCCCCACATTGCCTCCAGTATTGGTGGCTCTGGAACTTTTTCATTCGTTCTGCAGGCAACTCAGGTTATCTAGTATTGATGATTATGAAGCTATAATAAAATTGTTACTGAAATCCCTCTTCACCCCCTGACACAAGCAACTCTCTTCAGATTTAATTGTTTTTTTTAATAATTCAGGGGTACTTGTGCAGTTAGGTCAAGATTCTGCTATGACTGATGAAAGAAAAAATGCCCTAAAATGGAACAGTTTATTAAAAGACAACTATAATACAACTAAAAACTAAAACTTCCATGGCAAAATAATAAAAACTTGAAAACTAGTGTCACAATGTAAAGCCTGACACATTTCTCTGCATGAGGTACAGCACGGCTTATTTTATAACACCCTTTAAAAAAATAATCCTATGAATTCATTTTGTTTGTCTTTCTCAGAAATGAGACCTAGGAGATAATAGTAGACCTAGGAGATTAAAATGTTTTAAAAAGCTCTAAGTATTAATGTTAAGTACATACTTACGTTTGGTATGTTATTCTGRGAGCTTTACTTTCCATATTGCAGTKCCTCAGTGAAATTGTTTTCTGTGATTTACGCTGAAATTTTCTGCTACAGACAGCTTACAGCATGTCAAAGCAACAGAGTCATGACAATGTCATATGGAAMCTTCAACATTGTGCATCAAATCAAACTCACAGCACATATTCAACAGGGTGGCCACGGCCATCAGCTCACAGCCACTAATGCAATAACAGCAAAGCTTTGATTTGGATTAAATATACGTCATTAGCACATGGTAATAGCACCGTARTATGGATACTATTCTTGTATATTCCTTCTTAATATGATGGACATGAACTGGAGTTTTATTAATTCCCTGCAAAGAGTATCAATCCGGTTTGGAGTTATGCTGTCAGACAAAGCGGTGGATGAAAGGCCAGTGCCAGCAAGTCCCAGCCAGGTGCTCGGGCAACCTGCTGCTTTGCACTGTCATCTTGATGGCACCACAGAGCTCACTGGGGAATGATGAGCCCCCTCACCCCTAAATCACACCGAGAGGTTTGGGACGGTGCGTCTCTGGGCGGGACGGGGTGAGATGGGATGAGAAAGGGTGAGATGGGATGAGAAAGGGTGAGATGGGATGAGAAAGGGTGAGATGGGATGAGAAAGGGTCAGATGGGATGGCAGCAGCCCAGAGGGACCGGACGCAGAGGGTGCAGACCGGGCTGTCTGAGGGGCTGCTCTCTGCGCGACAAGCAACATGAAAAGGTGCCGGGGACGAAGGAGGGAAGGATGCTCGTCCCGTCCCGGGGAGCGGGCCAGGCGCGACCCCCCACCACCCTTACCTGCGCCGTGCGCCTTTGTTCCTCCGGCTGCCGCGCTGGCAGCGCCCCGGCCGCCCGGCCGCCGGCCCCCGCGGGGCCATCCTCCTCCTCCTCCTCCTCTTCCTCCTCCTCCTCCTGCACCTCCCCGGCGGAGCGGCGGCGGGGGGGTCCCGGCG
>NW_026623258.1:3098629-3115402 GCF_030028575.1 Malurus melanocephalus | reverse complement strand
GGCCCGGCAGCTCCCCCGCTCCCAGCGCCAGCCGTGCCGCCGGCCCCAGCATGGCCGCGCCGCTGCCCCCGCGGGGATGCTCCGCTCTGTTCCGCTCCGCTCCGCGCCGCTCGCTGCTCCCAAAGTTGGTGCCGGAGCCGCGCTCCGGAGCCGCCGCCGCCCGGAGCGGCACCAGTGCGGCTGCGGAGCGGAGCGGGCGGGGGACCGGCCGGCCGGGCGGGGGATGCGGGGGATGCGGGGGGGCCCGGGGGGCGCGGACACGGCGCTGCTTACGGGAGCCTCGTGGCGAAGGGCGGGTGCGCCGTGCGGGGGGGTGGGAGTGGGACCCCGGGGCGCGGCGACCGCCGGTGCGGGGGGAGGAAGGGGTTAATGCGCGGAATGGGTCCTTCCCTATGGCAGGGTGAGAGTGGTACGCGATGAAAGGTGAAGGCGATGCGATTCGAAGCAGCGGAGCTGCGGGGAGCAGCGTTGGTTTGAGAGCGGTTGTTTGGCCGAGGATGGGGATAGGCAGGGATGCTCACAAGTGATGCTTTTCTGCAAATTTCCCCAGTCTAGACAGAACAGTTTTTAGGGATGTACTTGTGCTGTCAGGCAGCGTTGCAAACATGTCGTTATCGAGCAGCACCGCTGTGATGATGACAAGCCGTGCCATGTAACGCAGCGCGAGATGCGCTCTCATCTCGGGCTGATCCTCGGAGAAACAGCGTTTCACCGCCGCCAGCAGAACGCGGAGCAGAGCGCCTCGAACCRCAGAGCTCTTTGCCGGGCAGGATGGAAAATTTCTCCAGCCACCTGATGAATAAGTGCAGATGATGCTYTCAGAAAGTCTGTTTTCAAAGTCACCGAGTTTCTTTTAAATTGGAACGTTGAGTTTTACCTCGGTCGAGCTAGAGGGACAACCTGAACAATAAATAAACATTGAATAGCAGTGAAGGCAAGGAGTGAACTCCTCGTTCCCTCAGCCTGGTTGTGTCTCGCACCTGGAACAAACACAGTGGGACTTAACAGAAGCCATTACTTCCAAAAAAGAAACAAAAAACCAACAACCAGATAGTAAATAAAGCTTATTTAACTAAAACAATATTAAAACTAATGTTTGTAGTAAAGCCAGTGCAGAGAAGGGGCTGGTAAGGGAAGGGTTTTTATCTGTCATGGCTTTATTTCACGCCCAGCAAGGACTGCTCCCTTTCGAGTTTGAATCCAAGTGCTGGAGCTCAGACTCAAACCCATTAAAAGAGCAATGGGGAAGGCTCATTATCCATCCTTCCACTGGATTACCAACTCTTCAGGAATGAAAAATTTATTATTCCCRTGTCCTGGGCCTAATTGCACTTAATCCTAACCAAGTCTAGGTTTTGAAAGCACAATAAGGTGTTTATAGGACTCTAGAAATTTCCAGAGAGAATACAGGAGAATTGTGGATGAACTGATGTGTTAAATGGCCTTATGGGGAGAAGAAGATTTTGGGAGGGAGGGAGAAATGCTTAATACATAGGACAGTGCTATCGGAGTACGTTGATACTTTTGCTGGGATAGGAAGCTTCTGCTTYCTATCATGGATCCGATAAGTTATTGTTTTCTATCTGTATCTTGTACTGCCTATCTTCTAAAATTCAGCACTGACTAATCTTGTGGTCTAAAACCTCAGGAATTTGCGTATTTCTGTTCCTAGGCCTGATACTGATTTCTTGTGAGAATATGTCTATCTTGCACCCATCTGGAGCCCTGAGCTGGTAACTGAGTAGTCATGTGCAAATGTCAGACAGGGGGACTTCCCCCAAAATTAAAAATGGCAGTTAAGAGATTAGTTTAGATACTTGTCTTTTATTTTTTCCCCTATCTTGATTTTTGTTTTTCACTCTGTCTTGATTTCTCTGTTCATGAAATGAAGATTCATCTCTTCAGCTCTGAGCTGTTGAAAAGCCTTCAAACTCATATGAGCCTCAGCTCATACATAAATTCACTATGCAGCTCATCTAAATTAGTTTGTTTCTCTTTTCCTGGGAAAACATGTGCTGAAAGACATTCCAGGAGTCAGCATTGCTTAATTGAGTATGAGATTACTGCTTTGCACCATTCCTTTCTATTTCTCTTTTTTTCTTCAGTAGAGGCAATTACTGTGGCTGGCCTCTAATGGCATTTATTGTCAAAGATAAGCATCATCATATTAGACCTTTTTCTATATTATTACAGGCTCATTTGGCAGCACATMTCTTACACTATTGCTCTAGGAAAATAGCACAAATTATTATCATATCGTGTTATGTGAAAAGGCTGAAATTTTATTGCAAATATGAGGAGGTATTTTTCCATTTATGTGTGACATGAATTAATTACAAATGTCAGATGGGGAGTTGTTTTCCCTTCATACCTGGACAGAAAGGACAATTATTTGGAGCTGGAAGCACCTATTTGTTGTAGTTCAAAATGTGGTGGATTTTCACTAACATGAAATGTGCAGACAAYAATGCCTGATGGGTCCTGTTCAAACCTGTCTGCTTCTGTGCAGAGTTTGACATTCAGAGTGCTGAAATTGTGAAGGTAGGYTTTGAGAAGTTTTCTGGAGAAAAATCCAGTCTTATTAATGTCTAAATGTTGCACTAAAACTGTTTGATTTTGAGAAAATCATACAGCAACTGAAAAAAAAGGCAAAAATCTTGGTCTGGGCAGTTTTCGTGGTAAAGGCAAACTAGAGTTTTCTAGCTGAAATTAAAGCATAATTTTTATTTCAATTTTCTATTGAATTGTTAAGAATTAAAATTTTCCAGAAAGGGAAGGAATTAAATTATTGTTTTAACCATACTTCACAGAAATTACAAGGTTCTGACCATATGTATTTAAAAGTAGGCTTGAGGATTCTCCCACAGAAGCCAAGAGAAATGCCCTACATTAACACTGCTCATATTGAGTCAGCAGCAACAGACCTGATAGAAAAATGAGTGATTTCAAATCATTTAGAGAGGAAGCTTTTAAACTGCCCCAGCAAAAACACCTTTTGAGGGACAGCGAGAAATCTTTTTAATCAGAGTCCCTTAACTGGGAGGTCAGAAAGCTGCATGTGAAAGAAGGCAGGCGAGTTTTGTTTCTTAGCAGTTGCTCAGAAATCCCTGAGTAAAGGCAGAGAACGAGCTGTGCCTTCCCTTGGAGGAGCCATTGGTGCTGACCAGGTTGGTCAGAACAGACCCTTCTCAYGGGGCCACAAGGCTTTGCTTTCCCCTCGCTGAGACTTGGGGATTTGGGGTAACTGCATGGAAAACAGTGGGGTTTCACACTCACATGGAGCAGTCTCTGTGTTTCTGAGCCCACAGCTGGGAAATGTTTCGGGGGAGCCCCGTGCAGATGTGGGCAGGAGGATGTTTGGGCAGGGCTGAGATCAAAGCACRGGTCTCTGTTTCAGACATTCGAGGGTAATGAAATGCTGAGCAAGAACGTGTCCCCCAGCACAAGGCTCCCTCTGCAGGGCCCTGCTGTGGCTGGGACSCTCCTGCTCTGCTGCAATGAAGCTCATTTACAGGCTGGGCTCACAACCTGGTTGTTTACAGGCTTGAAGRGGCATTTGCACCAAATCCTGAGGTTCATCTGCTGATGTGCAGGACATGTRTTCATCACATATTTGTGTAATTTGCAAACTTCTCCTTTTTTTCTTCCTGTCTGAAGCCCTGATTTCCATGGACAGGCCTAAAGCTGATGAAGCACTGAGCTTGGCCTGTGGATGAGAAACTGAGGCAGGCRGTGGCTGCACGCCTGGCAGCAGCGTGACAATCAGCAGTAATGAGAGAGGAGTGCTCCATCTGCTCAGACTATTCAGCTCTTTTGCACGGCTGCCCACGTGGCCAGGTATTTGCCATTAAATAAGATGATTAATTCCTTGACAAGTTGGTATCTGGCCCAGCAGTCCGGCATTTCCTTTCGGCATCTGTGGCTGCTTTGAGGAATGCAGCTTTCCAGAATTTTACTAATTATCTAATAGCTTTTCAATCTCTTGTTTCAGTACAGGGAACTGCTGTTAATTAATTGCAGATCTTCGGCATACCATTCTTTACTGACTCCCCTAGTAAATATGTTTAACACTTGCCTTGGTTTCCTGTACATGATTCATTCGTTTGGTAAGTGATCCATCTTTGTTTGCTGTCAGAGTCTTTGAGCTGGAAGAGGACTTTAATCATGTTACTTGGCTTTCCTGAATGGAGAGAAGAAATGGAGTCAAAAAGCAAGCAATGGTAACGCAGTCAAAGAAAAGCCATGGCCCGGGTTTCTTTCACCAATAAAACAGTTGTAAAAGCTTCAATTTCCCTTTCATTTTCATAAAGAACATACTGGAAACATCTATTCAGCCAAAGACATGAAACTAAAACAAAGAAACAAAAACATCTTGAAAGGAGGAAAGAAGGCACTTTCCCAGCTTATGCATTAATTAAGACCAGTCAAAGAAAAGGGCTTCAAAGGAAGGAGGAAGGCAGTGGTAAGCACGGCTGCAGCTGCTTTTAATGGGCTCTAGCAATGACATGCAGGGCAGGCAGAGCCTTAGCAGGCATCAATGCAGCAGTGGCAGTTCAAAGGCGACACAGAAAAAGTTGGAGGCAGAACTGAAGTTACTGAATAGTAAAATTGTTTCACCAGCAGATTTGTCAGCCACACTATGGGACAAAGGAACTTGTTTAGCAGAACACGATCAACTTAAGAACCATAAACACTGCTGGTTTAAAGATAAAATCAAAGGCCTTGAGAGCAAAGCAGAAGGAGACATAAAAGTATGCATAACTGGCTCTCCTGGAGGTGAAGAGGTTTGCATCCCTGTCAAACAATTCAGAAAGGAGCTGTTAAGTGCCCCAGGTCACTCGAACCCTTAGCACCCACTCTTCCCCTGGGTGGAAGCCTGTGCAGAGCTGCATGAATATACAGCAGGATTGGGAGATTTTCTCCACACCTCCTCAGCAGTGGTGATTTGGGAGTCTGGCAGGAAAATTTATTCCCTTCGCCTCTACAAAAAAAAGAAAAAAAAAAATGAAACACCCAAAAAAACAACCTGAGTGCAACCTACAACATACTATTATAAATATTTTATACAAGTAATAAATGCATTTGTTTAGCAGCAAAAGACAGCACTTTATTATGTTCTTTCCATGCATATTTATTCTCAGTGCTTTTCAGCCTGTGTCCCTCATCCAGCTGTCTGGGAAACCAGCTGGTAATTTGCTGGTTCTTTTGAGAAACCCTTCAAGGTCACGCTTTAAAAACTTCCTAGGTCCTTCATCAGCAACCAGCAGCAGTGTGCAATTTTACAGGAACATGATGTCTACAGAGGAGTCTCCTAAAGTCGAGATGTATCTCCTTGCTTTATTCCAAACTGGCACAGTGAACACAGAGTAACTGAGTGATGACACACCGTTTATTGCTATCAAAAACAGCGTTCAGAGAGATGCACTGGAGGGAAGAGATCACTACCCTCAGGGGGAGGCTGTAGTGTCAAAAATGTATGAATACACATCCACTGGTGTGGTTTACACTGCAGTGCTGGGGCAGTGTCACACTCTCATGTGATCTGGGTATCAAAGGCWTGGCTTTCCCCAGATGTGCTCAGATAAGCTTCACATCTGAAGAGAATCTTCTGCTTTGATCTAGAGATGAGGAGGTCTGAAAAATGTACCACATCCACCACATCCTCCATGGTTTCTTCTCATGTTTAGTCATCCTCCATGTGAAAAAACTTACATTTTGTTGCTAATTTAATGCTATCTAGCCTTGGTTTCCCACCACTGATTCTGTGACTTGCTCTGACAGAGATATCCTTGTATCTGCTGTGTTCCTCAGTGTCACAAGTACATTATCTCTTCCACTCACTTCTGATAAATAGAAGATATTAAAGCTCTATTTCTCACAAAAAGGSMGTTCCAACAGGTCTCATGCTGCTTYTGGAGGCTCTTATYTTGTACATTCCCTCAACATYCTTTTYCTGCATTGTCTTGTGGAGAGGTAACATTCAGCCTTTGTAACTTATTCACTTATTCCTAAGCACAGTGTGGATCATTTTAGCTCTCTTTTGCTCACCAGTGTATGAGGGGCACCAGTGGAGCTGGCTGCTCATGTTTTTTCTGTGTCCTGGCCAGTTTACTCATTTCAGTTAAATRCAATGTGTGACCCTGGTTCCTTCAGGGTCACGTATTATATTTAATGTGTGGTGTCACATGTTAAATATTAAATATTATAGTAAATATTAAAAAGGAGGTGTCATACCAATGGCCTGAGTCTCATCCATGGCTGGCAGTTGTCTGGGGTTTGAGTGTGCACAGGTTTGTTTTAAAAGGGCTCTGTCCTCTGAGCAGCCAGGCCAAAGGACAGGAGTCATCACAAAGAAGATTCTGGATTTGGCTTTTTAGCAGAAATTTCCATTAGCAACTAAGTCCTAAGGTTTTTCAAACTGCCATTTTGTGTAGAGATCAAAATTTTGTCCCTGAGTTGTGCCCCAAGGATCCAGACAGCCAGGATTTGTTGGGATTGTTGCTTTTCTGCTCAGTCTGCAGCCATTTGGGATAAACCCCAAATTTATTGTCTCCTTCCACAACAGAATGCCAAGATTTCACCATAAGGCATGTGACAATGAAATAAATGACACCGATGGTTTCCCATTTTATAATTGCCATGGCAACGATATTGTAACTTAGACTGATAACATTTCATTTCTGGGGCTATATCTGTCCAAACATGGCATAATTTAGCACATAGAGCCATCCCACCAGTTGCCAGCCACACCACACAGCAACACGTTGCTGCAGCAGTGCTACTGGAGACTCCCATGCACAGGGTTGTTTTTCCACGTTTCTTGCCAAATAATGCAGCATTTCAGAAGGGAAGGCTGCATATTTTTTGATAGCTGTTTTTCAGAAGGGAGTACCTTCCAATTTTCTGAGTGTCTGTAGGAGTGTGTGTTTAAGCCAAGTTCAAGTCCTTTAGCTGTTCCCTACACTTCAGGTTCCTTTCATATAACATTTTTCTAAATTTAGGGTATTGAGCTTAAATTCACTGGATGAGACATCTCCAGAATGTATGAGRTGTGTCTTTTTTCAGCCTCCAAAAACTGCTGCCTGCAGCTTACCGTGGTCCTTAGACACCATGCAACACACACTATTCAAACATAAACCAGGAGGATGAGGTCTGTTTACCCAGCATGGATCAGAGGCAATCCTATTTTTAAATCTACCTTGGGAATGTGGGAAGCAAAGTGTCTCAGGAGGAAATTCAGGCTGGAAAAAGTAGGCAGTCATACCAAGGCTCAGGTTTTTTGTCTGAGTTGTGTGTGCTGCTGCTGGGCAGAGCTGTGCTGGCCTCGGGGCAGGCAGAAGAGGGCAGCTGGGGCAGGAGAAGATCTGTCCTGGATCCCAAGGGCTCTCTCCAGCAGGAGCTCTCTTCCCTTCATGTCTTGCTCTCACCAAAGCCCTTTTGGTCAAAAACTCACAGCTATTTTTGCCCCCTGCTCTCAGCCCTCCTGTTTAATTTGTAGTCCTTCTTCTGGTCCAAGGCCTGCTCTGAAACCTCCTGAAGCCAGAAAAACTGGGCAAGGTCTTCAGCATCACTTGACCTCATTAGAGCTGTCCTCTAATTAGCCTCAGGTCACAGGCAGTATTGGGGGAAGGCAGCTCCCATGGAAAAAGGGTTTGGGGTGGATGGCATGCCTGTGGGAAAAAGTCAAATCCTGGAAGGAAATGCTGGCCATCGTTATGTCAAGGGTCTCTGCTGACACTTCATCATGTTTCTATCTGAAAATGAATCACTTGGTGTTATAAACAAATTCTAAGATGATTAAATGAAACGGAGGAGGAACAGCAATATCAGCCACATTCTCAGTCTGCAAAAGGGATTTTTTTATATGTGTTCCTGATATTTTCCATTTTATTTCTGAACTAGAAAACAAACTGCAGTTTACATGACCCTTGGGGGCCATGTTCACTTCCCAGCTCTGCTGGGTAACTCTGGCCAAGCCATTTCAGCTCAGGAGCTAATGGCTTTGCTTTCATATCATTTATCTGCTTGTCTTGTCAGATCAGCATTCCCCAAACTCCACCAGCCCATGGTCTACAAAAGACAACACCATCATTTTGGTTCAGGATTCTTGATGGTAGGATGGACACCCAAAGCCTTGGGGACAGGTACTTGGAGGAGCACKAGTGTCGTGTCAGCTGTGAGTATGGATGATGCTGGTTGATCTGGGAGCTCTCCAAGTTGTGGAGAGAAAAACAAGCCTTAAAAAATGCCTACCTGAAGCAGAACAGGGTTTCAATTGTATGTCTCAGTATTTCTAACCAAATTGTTTAAATGGCTTCTTGTGTGGTGTGCTGGCTGTTCTTGGTTTGATTCATAGGCATGTACATCCCCCTCATCAGACAGTCCAGATGCCAAAAATGCCAGGTCCTGTAGCTCTCAGTATCAAAATCCTACTAACTCATACTCACATAATTCTGTGTCTAAAATGTAAGAGTTTTCCTAATAGTGTCAGTAGATAAGCATGTTTGGTGATGTGAGGCAGTGAGTTGTGGTTATAACAGGAACCAGGAATTAAAAAGCCAGAACCAGGGATTAAAAAGTTCCAGTTCAGTTGTGTCTCTCAAAATACAACATTGYTCCCTTGGGGAGCTCATCCATCTACCAAAGGCCTCATTTTTTGGGCTGCCATAGGCAGGCATGCAGCAGAGAATGCCTGCTCTGCAGTGACAGCCAGAAAGATGCACTCTGTTGAAATGTTAAAATTAAAAATATATTTGAAATGTTAAAATTAAAAATACATTTGGGAATATTTCCTTGCCAGTGTTTCTGGGTAGACCTTTGAGCTCAGAAATGCTTCTGCAGAGGATGTGTGTTACCCTTGTGAGGAATCTGACTGCCCAATGCACAGCCATTTTCAGTTTTCCCAAAGCAGTATCGCTTTCATGTTGGTAGATAAGAGATGCTTGTGGCTYAGAGTGTAAGCCAGTTTCAGTAGCAGAATAATATCTCTATTGTTCAGTCTAGTTTTTAATAGCTCTGTGATCCCACAACCTATAAACAATGGGAACTAAAGTATAAGGCTGGGACGGTGAAATTGCTCATCCCTTAATTGTYKGTGCACCTTCTCTGCTCATGGAACTGAAAAGCAGAAAGGAGGTTCAATTTTCTGGTAAAATTTAATATTGTCCAATATGWTTCTGCATCCCATGTGYGTCATACCGCCTTTGACTCTTCTGAACRAGAAGGGAGAATRGAAGCCCTTACATGTCCATGCCAAAGCAGAGCCCTTCAAAACAGAGAAATAAATGATCCCGAGAAGGTTGAAGCCTCCGACAGGGATGGCAGTGGCTCTACACCGTGTCCCTCACCTGAGAGAGACAAATCACAGCCGTGTGTGCCCAGGCTGTCCTGCAGACCGTGCAGASCCAGGGAAATCTGCAATTCCAACAGCAGATGGCACAGTCCTAAAACGAAAATCAGCCTGCAAGCGAAATATTAACTGAGCTGCGAATCTGGCGCTCCCTCAAGGGGATTCCGTGGAGTTTACTGATTTGTCAGCCTAAGCAAACTCKTTTTGAAAATAGTGTATTTTCTCTGCAGAATAAATAATTTATAAAAGAAACTGCATGTATGAGACACTCTGACAGYGGCAGAGATTATTTTAAGACTCTCAAGTGCAGCTGACAGCTTATTGTGTTAAGTGTCAAGTGTGGTTAAGTGTAATTATAAGTTGTTTTTTTTTATCCATGCCTTATAAATCACTTTTTAAATAATCCTTGTATGATCTAGAAGCCATTTGCAGTGGTCATAGATACAAAGAAACTCTACTGGAAAGAAAGTGAAATCCCAGAATGATTTAATTGAACAGTAATGTCTTAAATTTGCTTTTATGTAGACGTAATCCTTTTTTGTTTCTTAACCATCATCCAGAACCTTTCTGAATTAGGAAAAAAAATGTTCTGTTATGTTTGGAATTTTATTAACTAAGTGAGATTTGAGAATATCAACCCCAAAGTCCCCAGCCCWTCACATATGAGGAAACCAGTACAGCAGAACTGGCACTTTGGTTCCACTAGCAATTAGCATTTGGACAGGCAAACACACTTAGTTTGGCACTTTTTCTACAAACATACAAAACAAAACCTAGACATCTTCCTCCACTAGGCAATATGGTAAACCTGGATGTCTAATACAGGAAAACCATTTCATGATGTTTAAGGAATTAAGAAACTAATCCATCCTTTTGATGCACTAAAGAATTGCTAGAGGAATAGTCTAGTGGTTAGAGCAGGAAACTGTGAGTCAAGGCATCTGTTCCCCCCTTTGTCAGTGAATCATTTCCTCTTCTTGGGYCCCACAAAACACCCAGACAGGATCTGTCCCCAAGTAAAATACACTCCTTACCAAATCTGGTCCCCACGTAGCTCCCAGGCTTGTGATAGAAGCTTTCACRTTAGAGTCAGAAAGCTCTAGATGTCAAAACAGAAAGATGTCTTGTGGTCCTATACATGAATTTTCCCTCTRTGGGCTTCACAGAGCCCAGAGCTCTGTTCTGAGCTGCCCAGTGAGAGCACATGGAAGCAGCAATCTCAGCATGGCCTTCATTTCAGTAGATGTCAAAGCACAGAAAAAGAGAATTTTTCAGTGCTAAGAAGCACATAGTTTGTATTAGCAATGTTTATGGACTGGACTAKCCACCACTGTTGAGGCTCTGGTGACTTTCTTGCACTTGTAGGCTGTTGTATTCAGAGAGAGATTCAATCCACAAATTTCAATTTTTTCCTTCGGATAGGATGAATTATTTTCTGGAGCTGCCTGTCTCCACTGTTCATAGAAGGAAATGTCAGGCCATTTTACTCCTAACTTACTGCCTCAATTCAGTGCTTAAACGGGCATCCCAAACTCCTGCTGCAGGAGTCAGACCGCATTGATTAGATATTCTTCCTAATTAGATATTGGGAAGAAATTCTTTCCTGTGGGGATGGTGAGACAGGGATGGAAACAGGTTGCTCTTAGAAGCTGTGAATGTCAAATCCSTGGTGTTTAAGGCTTGATCAAGGCTGGATGGAGCTTTGAGCAACCTGGTCTAGTGGAAGGTGGGTTGGAACTCCAAAAACCCAAGCCATTCTGCAGTTCAGTGATTAAGCACCAGCTTATTAAGTTGAAGACAAGTGGATTTGTCTCTGTGTTGCACTTTCAGCAGCTGCAGTGCTGCTGATGCTTTTTTTGCAGTTGCCACACGTTCCCTGCCTTCCACCACTGCTCACCAAGTGCTGCTGCTGCTCTCCTGCTCGCCCAGGAGCCGCAGCTTCCCCCAGGCAGCGGCAGAGAAACAGCACAAGGCTTTACTGCCCAGCACACCCATCGCTCATCCTCTCCCACTGCTAATCAAGCAAACAAAAATATGTGCTCTCAGAGATAACAGGGATTAAAGGTTTTGCAATTTCCCAGAGGGATTCCAGGCATTCCCATATTTGCAGTGATTCCCAGAAGTTGAGATCCCAGTTGCCCATGCAAGAAGGGCAGTGGTTTTCAATGTTCAGAGAAACACGAGTTCTAAGTCRAATAACTTTGCAGAAATGTCTCAAATATTTGAGATTCCTCCTTCGAAAATATCTGTCTGACACAAGAGGAGATTAACCTCACGTAACTGCAGCTTTCTAAAAGTTAGGGTGGCTGAGCAGGARCCCTCGGCAACCGATGGAGGCAGGGAGGCAATCTCAGACAATGAAAGTATGAAAGAAATAATGCCTTAAACTAGGGAATAACAATGGCCTATTCTGTTCTTCCTCTATTTGTCTTAAAAACAATTCCAACAGTAACATTCTCAGGGAGAAAATAATGTTCAATTTCCGTTCTCTGTAAAAATTCAGTTTGCATTTTCCTGATTTCTCCCAGTTGGTATGGTTTTTTTCCTGCTCATCTGTCGTCAGAGGCTGTTGCGGTTCAGGTGAATGAGTGTAGAAACGTGGATTGTAGATGTTTAYATCTGATCTAGCTATTTTGAGCTCTGATTGCAAATACTTCTACTGAGTRGTATTTCTTGTTCTAGGGTACAGCAGGCCTAATGAKSAGCCCCTGGAGATGCTTGTTTGTCYTCGTTCATAATGRGGAGAGCTTGGGRTCGCTAACTCTGGTGTAGATATTGGCACTGCAAATGTCTAAAATTAGGTGGGATAAATCTCATGCAAGGAGCTTGATACTTTAAGCTCCCGTTCAGCAAAGCACTTACTGACAGCATAAAATGAAGCCTGAGCTTTAATGCTTTGCTGAGCTGAAGCCTCAATTACTTAAGGAATGAGAAGACAGTCGTGGGGATCACAGCAGTCAGGCTTGTGCCAGGCTTATGTTGGATTTCCACCACGCAGTTCTACATACCGCTCTACTCCCCTACAGAAAAAACTCTTCTTCCTTCARTTTCCTCCTCCAAACACCTTTATTTCCAACCCCTCCTGGGGCTTCTTCTCCCTGGCTGAGTCACCCACASTGTGTAACCCAAAACAGGGGCACCGCAGACTGCCAGGATCCGCAGCTCTGCACCGCTGCTGCCTCCCACAGCTTCTTGGCCTTTGGGGCTTTTGGCTGCAGTGTTTARCATCAAATTCTTCACCATCCTGCTGAAAACTTTGCTGGAGAGTGGCAAGGCTAAATAAATATCCGGTGGTGGGATGAGTGAGCTTTGTGCAGTTTGGGGAGTTTTGTAACTGCCCTGGGAAGGTGGCTGGRGCTGAAGTCTGACCTCGTCAGGGGCGTTGGCAGCAAACACCAGAATTGCAGGGAGCAGGTCCAAGCACAGCCACCAGTGCCCCTGGGCACATCCAGCCCCAAAAACACCCCCCATTGTCCTGCCACCTCCTTCTGGCTACCAGGAAAACCTGGCTGTGCAAATAAACCTTGGAGTTATGCTAATTCACAGAATCCTAGAATCATATAGTGTGGAAAATACCTGTAAGATCACAGAGTCCAACCATCAGCCAGCCCTGCCARTGTCCCTGAGAACCACATCTGCATGTCCTTCTTTTAAATACCTCMGTGGGAAGTGAGTCAATTATTTTTATAGCCACCTTGCACCTTTAGGGCAAAAACCTAATCATCACTCTTGTGCAGAAATAAGTTACATTCAWCTCCTGAGCTTGGCCAGGGCATTTGGGTGCAGAAAATAAATAATGGGAGGGATTTATTATTGTTGTGCTCATGCTGTAAAGATGTCAGAGGAGAAATCAAAATACTCAAATCAAATTGATGTGCTTTGTTTGTAAGTGCCATCACTCTGCTACATGAGAAATGAAGAAATTAAATTACTAAACTGAGATCAGCCACCACAATGAATTGCTGCAACCCTGAGGACATGCAGGGCACAGACTAAGTGGAAAGTGATAACTATAAAAATACAGGGATACCAATGTGATACTTTTTCCCCCCTTTCTACTACAATCTAGGCTCTGTACTCCTTGCTGGTTAATAAAATCAATGGAGACTCAATCCCAAGAATTGAGCAATATTGGTATTGGTGATCACAGACACTTGAATTCACACAAGTCATTAATTGCCCAATAAAGTAAATTAAACCCAGTAGTGGCATCTCAAATGTAACTGAGAATTCAGTTAAGTCCAGTGACTGTCACTGCCATGGGCATGGGGACCATGTTAAGGGACAAGGGAAACCCAGGTCAGCACTACTTGAAATAATCACAGTTTTTCTGGGCTAGAGTACATTATGTTTCCTTCTGTAACTACACGGAGCTGAGGTCCATTTCCTTGTGTCGAGTGCTTATGCCATGTTTACAAGTGCAAGTATGAATCATTATCAAATGCATTTTTGCTTGTTTTTCTTCTGCTATTTTCTATAAGAATTGTTGCAGATGTCCATGTGAAAAAGATTCAAAGTATTCTGTCACTCCATTAGCATTCAAAAACTTTGGAAGATAATGAGGCATACTTAAGTTTCTGTTTCTCMTTTCTGATGATACATTTAAATTTTTAAAATGAGAACTGAATAGTTTTTTCTTCCAATAAATTTTGTCAAGTTTTTATTATTAGATTTTCATACATTTAGCAATAAATCCTGGKTTTTACCTTTTTTAAGCCTTTTATTTATGAGAAACTATGTCAATATTCCCAGTAAAGTGCAGGCCAGAAAATAGATGTGTGTGTTGTAACTTCCAGAAATGCTTTTGGTAACATAAAKAAACGCTTCAGGAGTTTTTCAAGGTAGGAAAACCTCTCTAGGGGAAGTTAAAGCACTGTTAATRAGAAATGTTTAATCTCTTTGACAAGTTCTTAGGGAGAAATGAGTGATTAAGATTTTTCTTAGCTTTTCTTTTTCATTATGTCATGTATGAATTAAAATATCTCTGTAAAATAAGCTGTACCGATAGGTTTAATTTTCCATTACTCTAAAAGCAGCATCARGGGCAAATTTACCTGCAGTTCTTATTTCTAATTGTCAAGTGCTCAAAATGTAATGAGTAATTAAAAGCTACTAGCGGTGCGAAAAGTGTATAAATTCAATAATAGCAATTAAACTCCCTCCTTGCATAACTCACAAGGTTTCACAATTCTCTAGCATTTCTCTTTTATGTAAGACAGYGACTGAGTCAGAGACTTCAACACATTTTCACGAGCTCAGTCGAAGCATGGCCCCTGTTTTCTCCCCGACCACGGCCATGAGATGATGCAGATCCAATTAAGGCTCGCAGGCTGCAGGTTAGATATTCATTACACAACCCTGATGACTGCATGCAGCAAAATTGCATAATGTCTTTGTAAATCTTATTTGAATGAATGAGCCTTTGAATTAAAAAGTGATGTAAAGCTCAGTCCTGCCCTTGCAGATGTTGTATTTCACTGTGCACTTTTGAGAATTAGGAGGTGGCGAGATGAGYCTTTGCTTCCCCCACGACAGCCTGGAGGCAATGACTGGGCACTCAGGGTTCTACTCTGACTCAATGGTTTTTATAAAAGCAAGGTATCCATTGAGGACTCAGAGTTTAGGCAGTTTATATTGTAGCCCTTTTCCCCTTGGCATTTTACTTTGGTGTAATTATATTTATCTGGAGGRCTGTAATGTTTCTGCTCACTGAAGGAAACTGTTGTAAAATCTAAAGGTACAATCATATGCAYGGCAGCATCTTGGCTCTGTAAACATAAGGGAAGCCTAAATTTTTTGATATTAATTGGTGGCATGAAGTTCCCATGTGCATCAGTGCACCACGCTGCCGTGCATGCCTGAAGCTGAGGCMATGTAAAACTCCTTGTTTTGATGAYACCGTRGAGRCAGGAGTGWGCATTTAATAAAGTAACTTTGCCTCTTCATGCTAGTCTAGATCACAAGGCCCCTAAATGGCCTGCAGAGTGCTGCACCACATCACTGCATTACATAAAATTGCATCTCTGGCGTCGCTCAGTACATTTCCAAGGRAAGGCAGAATAATGCTCGCTGACCTGCCTTTGGGTGTGAGCTGTGCTGAGAGCACTTACAGCTGTTGAAGGTAAACCCTCAAAAACCTGCCCCACTCGAAAACCMGTGCCTGGCCTTTTCACAAGAGCAAACAGGCACAGCAGATCAGGGCAGASATTTGAGTTCACCGTCCTCTGACTCTGCAGGAGTGGCAAAATCGCCGTAATCCAGCTGATATTACTCACAACAGTGTAACTGATATCCAGCTCAAGAAATTAAACCTGTATTTACCCACAGCTCGCTCACCATAAGTAGTGCACTGGTGTTTTGTTCTCTTTCTTCAACAGTAAGAGCCTCAAACCAGGAGGACAATTTTTTCTTGCTTCCCTGAGGATTTAATTGCCAGAATACTGCGCCACTGCCTGAGATGATTCCTCTGCCATCTCTTTCTGTTCCTGCAGCCTGGTGAGATGCCAGAGGGGCACAGGGCTTTGCTGATGCTTTTCCAATTCCTAAACTGCTCCTATGCCTTGGCCAGGCATTGAATGAGAAAGTAGTTTTGCAGTGGACTTCATCCCCCTCGGAGAAAGGTCACAGCCTGGCAAGAAAYCCAGCTAGAAAACTGATTACTTTTCACCACAGGAGGAAACCACTATTTTTAGAGATGAAAAARTAATAGGAGTGAGGGAGAAGCCTCTCACCTACTGCAGCATAACCAAATGGTCACAATTCTTATTCCAGATGTGGTGAGAGGACATGGAAGCCTTCTAAATTTAGCTTTACAAACAGTGTGTTTTTTTCCTGAAAAAAAAAAAAAAAAAAAAAAAACCCACCAAAAAAAAAAAAAAAAAAAAAAAAAACAAAAAAAACACCCCACCAAATCAAGACATTTAGAAAGACTAAATCTACTTATAAATCTGGGTTAAGTTTGGCCAAAAATATTGGCCCTCAAAATGGAGGCATGTTTTTTGAAAACATTACTTTGGTAKCCCTTCCTGGCTTTTTGCTGAACAAAACTTTTCACTTTTCACTGGAGAAAGCCATCTCAAATTTTAAAATTATCTTAAATTTACCCCAAAAAGTCTTTGAAGGTTTAAGTTCTAGCTTCCTCCAAGAGGCTCGTTGGTTTAGATTGAAAGTACCTTAGATATTAACAAAAGTYTCTCATCTCCAGAAACCTCAAACTTCTGTTTCTTGATTCAACTTAAGGCAAAACTTCCCCTCTAACTGTTCATTCAATCTCTGCCTAAACAGGAAATGCYGTTTTCATACTCAGATATAGATTGTAGAGGAAAAGTTGAGTCCCTGTTCTCCTGTCCAGCTATTTGTAGAGAGAACATTTCAATTCTGGTCTAGGCAAAGGTCCCTGGYGCTGATCTGTTTGTTACCTTTGT
>NW_026623258.1:3088563-3098517 GCF_030028575.1 Malurus melanocephalus | reverse complement strand
TTTTTTTCAGATAGGGAAGGTTTCTGTTGGAAACTTTAAACCCTCTCTGGTTGCTGGGGTACTTGTGGGGTGATTTCCTTTCACATTTCAGCCATGGGAAGAGCTGTTGCAGGGATGATAAATGAAGAAATTGGTCCACTAAAAGCAGCCTTGCTGAGGGAGGCAGGGATTCAAGYCACTTGGAGCCCACAGGAATGGGGCAGAGGGGCAGCCTCAGCCCTGCCTGTCCTCAGCAATGCAATCAGGACTATCAGGGAGAAGGATTGCTTAAAGCCCCCATGATTTTTTAAAAGCTTGACTTAATAGGTATTCCCATGGGAATATATTCCACAGTCAGCACAATGTGGGAATTAGGGACCCCATGAAGCAGTAGCACATTATTTATTTTAAAGGTTTTGAGAAGTAGTGGGAGATGCAGAAGACAACCTGGGTAAAAGTCACACCATTTATGGCAAAACACCTTCATAATTAAAAAGAGGAATCAATTGTCTCACAGGCAGGAAGGCTTTCACTTTCTTTCCTCCTGTGCGAGAAAGGGAAATCAGGAAATGAGAATCTGAGAAAGAAATGGTGAAAATGCTWTTTTTATTTCTCTACTTTGTTGTTAACTTTAAGCCATGCAGATTCAGTGCGGGTGAGTGAGATCATCACAGCCATTGACAGAAAGGAGAACTGTGGCTTTTGCCCAGCATGATTCTTCTGGTGATGGAAAAGCAGATTTATTTAATGAAGAAGTAAGATTTTTTTTTAATGAAGACACTGCATTGAAACAGCCCAAACTGCCAGACTGATACTGCAAAGTCCCAAAATCTCTTCACCTGAAGGAGGGAGAGAGGGAGAAACAGAAGYGGGATGGGGGGATTGTGGTTTTGTTGTTTAAGGGTTTTTAAAACATTCTCTTCGATCCAATATGAGTGAATCCTTGGGTGTTTTGTCTTTCCCTGCAAAGTAAAGATGTACAAAGATCAGCTCTATATGGCACAGAGAGGACAGACGATGGGAAAACAAAGATAAGACATCCTTTAATTTGTACCTGGGCACACAATGGCAATGCCCGCCCGGCCACAGGGAGGGCTGCTCAAAAATCACACAGATTGTATCAGGGCCAAGCTATGCATGCGGCAGCAGACTGATTTTTTTTTTTCTTTTTTAATGTGATTTTTTTCTTAATAAAGTTCAGCACTCTTCCACATGGAAAGTCTCCATTTCAGCCTCACAGCTCTTCACTGCTGGCTATGAGAATCCTGTCCCGATGYMCCGGGGCCCGGTGCAAGGACGGCCSCGGCTGCTGAGGGCTCTTTGCTCTTCTCCTCCTCATCCCGCCCCGTCCTTGGCTCGGCTCAGGAATTTCCCTCTCCGGGAAACACCACGGGTCGTTTCCGAGCTCCGAGGAACGCGGATATTCGGGAGCGAAGCGCCTGCAGGGCATGAAACCCAACGCGCTTCTTGCTGCGAGAGCCTGTGGGGAATGTCAAATATTTCACGTTTCCCTTGATTACTGTATTTTTTTTTTCCGTGAAAGAGTGCGAGGAATGTCAAATATTTCACGTTTCCCTTGATTAGCTCATCTCCACGAGGCGGGAGCTGGGGGCACTGGCAGAGAGGTGCTGGCAGGGTTCTCTGCGGGGACTGTCACCTCCCAGCATCTCTCCCAGCCCTTATCAAACCCTACARCACCGAGCCCTTATCAAACCCTACAGCACCGAGCCCCACTCCCGGGCTGAGCCAGCAGCGCTGCCCCAAACCCAGCTGCAGCTCCAAGGGACTCGGAGCATCCTGAACTTTGCTCCGTGTCACTCACTGCCACCCACGGCTCCGCAGCTCCCGCAGCTGAGAGACAGCAGTGCCCACGGCCCATTTCCCAAAATTCTGAGTGCTGTGAAGAACTYGGTTAACCCCGTAGGGAGGGGAGAAAACTCGAAGGGAGTTTCTGTAACATGTAATAAGAGGGAGGATATATCCTAGGACCTGGTAGGAAGGCTTTGGAGAAATACAAATGTGGATTGTAACAGCACTTGGCAAACCTGAACCTTATATCATTCTCGACATAAGGACCTTCAAGGCTAATATCAGTGCTGCAGCATGCTGAGGGTGGAAACAAGTATTGCCAGGCTCTTTTGGATGTCACTAGCACTGGTCCCATTGTGGCTGTCCAGGCAGGAGTGTCCTGGGCTGCAGCCCCAGGGTCAGCACAGTGCCAGGAGTGAAGGCTTGTAGGAGAAAAAGGAAAAGTGCTGGGGTATCTTCAGGGRAAATGAAACATTGAGTGTAGGAAATGGCTGTACCATGTCTCATATGGGCTGTTTCTCTGCATCATCCTGCTCTTTTCACCTGTTTCATATCATGTCCTCTGCCTGCTCTTTCCCCCCACCATGTTTTTTCTCAGTGTTTTCTTTCCTCACCATCCTTTTGTGTCATTCCTCCTCCTGTACCTSAGCACACATCCCTCTTCTGGTCATCAGAGGGCTGAGGGATATCATCCACATGCTCCAAGTGCTGGTGCTCCACCAGTTCACTGCTCCATTGCTGCCTTCAGCCCCCCTCTCTGCTCTCCCATCACCTCTGGCCTTTAGGTGGAGTTACAATCCCCTCACATGTATTATTGTATCACAGACACCATCATTGCCACTTGCAATAATAATAGCTAGAAACTACATTTTTTTGGCCTTGGTATTATGAAAACCCGTGGTAGGAGACAATTGCTGCACCCAGAAAGCTGTAAACGTGATGCTGGGTGTCTTAAAGAGTGTGGAGTTCACCAGCCCCATGGGAGAGCCTGGAGCAGAGGCATTCCCAGCTTCTCGAGGGGGAGCAGAGGCATTCCCAGRGTCTCGAGGGGGAGCAGAGGCATCCCCAGCTTCTCGAGGGGGAGCAGAGGCATTCCCAGCTTCTCGAGGGGGAGCAGAGGCATTCCCAGCTTCTCGAGGGGGAGCAGAGGCATTCCCAGCTTCTCAAAGGAGCTGTGGATGCGTGTCCTAGAGCAGCCCAAGCGAGTGATGACTGCAGAGGGGAGCAGGTCCCTGGCTGTAAACAAAAGGTGTCACTTCAGGAGCCACAGCACCGTCTGGCAAACCCTGTGGCATGGAGGCTACTGGGAACCAGTCTGGGGCAACCAGGAGCACCTGCCTAGCCTGGTGACCTCATGGGGACACCAGCAGCAGGGAATGCTGTCCATGGGATATCCAGAGCCCTGGCAATGGCCTGGGCAGTCACCCCAGTGAAACACCCTGAGCACAGGCAGATTTTAGGGTGAATGGGCCAGGCAGGAGGGCAGTGCTGGCCCTTTGGTGCTGTCACAGCTGCAAGCAGAAAGCTGAGTCCAGGCTAATTCCTTAATAACTCTGCTGAGGGGCAAGGCTGGGGCTGGCTGGGTGTTCATTCAGATTTCCCAGACTATTGCTTCCTTCTGTTTCTTTCCCTCCCTTCCCTCCAACAAAGTTCTGCTCATTTAAAACACTTTGTTAAAGCTTGCTGCTCTGACTGGTAAAACACTGCCTAATCCAAGGTGCACAGAATCATTTAGTGTCCCAAGTTTCTGAATGAGAGGTTGAGACAGGGTTGCTCCAGTTTCCAAGGATGTGTGGTTCAAAACTGGACCCAGCTCAGCAGCTCATGCTGGAAGTGTTAGGGAAGTAAGAAGATAAGACCCAAAAAATGGGATGACAACGATGAGGTGAGGGATGCTCCCAGGATCTCTCATCACCTCAAGACATTCCATRACCCAGCTATGAGTCCCTTCCAGCCTGAGATATTCTGTGATTCTGTGATAGAGCAGAGATCTCTGAGTCAGGTCCTCTGCCTGATAGCGTGTCCATCACGAGACTGGACATGGACATGGACATGTCCTGATGGATGCCAGGTCATGTGTTCAGGCTCAGTTTGGCAACTCTGAATATGCCCAATAAARCCTCTTACTCATCTATTTGCCAAACCACTCTCTTCTTACAATTGTCCCTCTATTTCTWCTGTTGGAAGTTCTCACCCTGCATAGCCTGGGGCTGAGAAACTCACAGTCACTGTCAGAGGAGGCAGTGGCAGCATGAATATGTCTTTATCGTATCTTATTTATCCCCACATTTGGTTTTTATATTCTATAAAAATATTAAAAAGCACTACAGACCAGTGCTGCATCCAGAGACATGATCCATTCATGACCTTCTCCAAAATTCAATGCCATCTCACRCAGGCAGTATTTCAGTACCTGGAATTGCAGAATAAAGAGCAATACAAAATGTGGAATCCACACTGGTAGCCCTCGATATCTGTGATACCTTTCTATGCTTTGAAAAAAACCAACTAAAAGTAGTGTTCCAATCTTTATAGTTTTCTCAATTAAAAGACAGATATTTTATTTGTCTGTCCTTTTAAATGAATGACAGTCATTATTGACACAGCACAGTCCCAAAGACATTTGCACCGTTGTCCAGAAGGCAAAGGGCACAAGGAAGGTCTCAGATGATAAAAACAGATTCTCCTTTGCCTCATSTATTCACAATTAGATGTAGACACCTAAACTTAGGCTAGTAGATTTAATAATGAYTTTTTTTCTGCCAAGTCCTGATGTCTGAATTACTTCTGAGAGCTTCATTTGCTCCTTTTCTCTCATTTTCTGGCAAGAGAAATCCCAAGAAGGCACCACTGGGAATAAAAAAGTAGTTCAAGGACTGCTTTCTGCTCCATGGCCTAGAGTTGTGGAATTCCACATGGCCACACAAWTAGGCAACCTTGTCCCCAAAGCTGAGTGGCCCCATCCTAAATGCCTGTGTGGCAGTGGCTCAGCTCCTGAACTGTGCCTGAGCTGTGACTGCAGGAGTGCAGGCTGGCCTGGGATGAGGGATGGACAAACCATGGGACTCTCTACACCTCACTCATGTGTTTGTCTCATCTTTACAGAGCTCTGCTTGTCAGTGTTAATCCACCAACATAATGTTCTAAGGCCTGGATGAAATGTGAATGAAATTTTCTAAAATAAATGCATTCCATATAATGAAGGGAAAATCACAACCACAGCGTGGCTTCACTCAATCCAGAAGCTTTTCACGGATATCCTGCAAATGGCARCTTTACTCAGCTAAGGCAAGCTTGCAAAGCCCAGGAGTGCCAGATTTTCTGAGAGCTGACTGGGCTTTGCCCTTTCATCCCACCTTGGCTTCACATTGTAAAAGTGCAGATGCTTAGGAAATTGCCTCCAGGTGTTGRGTGATCTGAGTTTCACAAAAATAATAAACCTTGATCTGAGATAGATGACCTTGTTGTCAGTGCAGGATCCTCAGGCTCACAGAAGAGAACTGAAAAGGGTCTTTTTGCATTCCCTTGCTGCAACTSTAGAGCTCTTTCAGAGAATCTCAGAGAGACTCAGAATTGCTCTGTTTTCTTGGGCAAGAGCCTTATGATACACACCAGGAACAAGGCTGTTTTGGGGACATAAGGGAACTGATGCTAAACTCCCTCATTCAGTCATGTCTGTTAAGTTAATTGTGGCACTGAAATGCTCAGTGTGGAGGAAGATTTGTTTTGGAGGCATTCAGGGCCATAAAGCCCCGTGGTGCCTCTGTACAAAGATTGCAATGGAGACCCGACCTCCCGTTCTCTTTGTACATCTCATGGACCAAAAGCAYCTGGACTTTCTGCCTTCATTTCTTCCACTAGAAAGAAGTGGCAGTACTATTTTGTTTTCTCTTGGTGGTTYTGTGTTGGTTGATTTATATAAACAGGGATGAAATCTGGAAATCTTTACATGGGGGCTTGCTTTAATTCCAGTCCTTTGTCCCACGAATCCCAATAGAAAAATTGATGCATTAGGGGCCTCTGATGTGCACAGTGGTAGCCCAGCAACTACTGCCCAGCTGTCTTTATGGCCCATACAATATTTACTGTGCTGCCAGGTTCAACACYGCTGGAAAAAAATGAATTGTAGATGTAATTTCACTGTAGAAATTGTTTAGAGCCTGCTAAAGCTTTAGCTGGAGCATATGGGATTTTTTTCTTCTATAAAAAGCCTGAGGGGTAGTGTCTGTTTAATATTCAGGAGGCCAGAAATGTTTCTAGCCATCAGAAACAGCGAAGAGCATCCTTGTGGGATCCCTGAGATGAGGCACTAAATCTTGTAATGAGCTTGCACTCCTGGTTCTCCTGTTACAGCAGGCACGGAGGGGCAGCACTGGTGTCCCTGCACATCATCACCAGCAGCAGCAAACACATTAACTCCGTGCTGCTAATGAGTGAGCCCTGCAATAGGAAGCTGTGTTGACATTTAAGAGATGCTGGCTATCAGGCTCCATGTTTCCTAATTGCCAGGGCTTGTGTGGGAAGCGCTGCTTCAGTGTCTCTGTCTAGTATGGACACGACRGGCAGGAATACACTACTCCTGTGGAATGTCAGTTACTTCAGGAAACAATTAGCCKTTCTGAATATTCAAAGTATGTCAAAACATTCTTCCTTTTTCCCTTTTAGAGCTCTTCAAAGCTGTGAGTGTGTCAACATCATTCCACCTACTCGGAGGCGGCTCTGGAATATTTGATTCACAGACGTTTTCCTTGGTTGGTGTTGAACCTTGAGCTGTTGTAGCCAAATCAAGTCTTTGCAAATAACACAAGAAAAAATGGATTTTGCCAACCAAAGGGTGGTGTGGTCAGCATGTACCACTAATACACTCCTCTCCAAAATAACGGTGCCCATGTCCAAATTTCCTGTAACCTTGGAYTATGCTCGTTCCCAAACTGTGCTAAGTGTGTCTGGGAGAGGGCGAGTTGACCCTGAACAGCAACATGTGAAGGACTATCCTAACAATTTAATAGTGTAGGTGATCATGTTCTGGAGTCTGGGCCTGGGTCCTGACACTTTAATTTACTAGCAGAGATACAGCCAGTGAGCAGAAAGAACAGGATCATCTACTCAACCCCATAATAGTCTGTGATGGTGTATCACAGACTATTATGTCTCACCTTGCTTCCCTTCCATAAGGGTTTGCCTGGGGCATCTCTACTAGGAAGACATCCAATCTTGATCTGAAAACATCAAGAGACAGAGAATCCAGCCCTACTTTTGGTAAGCAGTTCCCAGGATTAATTGCTCTTACTATTAATAATGCATGCCTGGGTTTCTTTGTATGAATTTGTTTGGCTTCAGCTTCCAGCCGTTGATTCCTGCTATGCTCTCTCCACTAGATGAAGAAGATCTTTTGCATATGGTATTATCTTGTTGTGGTGGTACTTGTATGCTTTAATCAAGCCATGTCTCCACCTTTTTGATAAGGCAAGGAGAGAGATCCCTTCCAGGCTTTCAGYAGAGAGAGACATTTTTCTCTCATCCTCTCTCTGACCTGTCTCCAGCTTTTACAATTTAAAGTGCAGGCACCGGAACTTTATGCACTTTGCCAATATTAGTCTTACCAGAGCAATGGGGAAAGATAAGATCATCTCCCCACTCTTACTCACTACTTCCTMATTCATACATCCATGAATCACATTGTCCCCTCCTGCTTTACAGTAGGAGCTCACTAAAATTCAGTCTGTGGYCCTTGATTTCCATTGTTGCTTGCTGTCTACACAATAGGCTCATTCCCTGCTCCTACAGCAGTGTCTATACTGATATATCTTTAAAATCAGGTTTTCTGCACAGTCTGTGTGATAATGTCCCAYGAGCATGTTGTGAAGCTGAATCCCTGTGCTGCTCAGTTTAACATTCTTGTGCATGGAATAAAGAGAATAACCGAAAGTTGTCCCTTAGAAAATGAATGACAAAATTCCCCTTGGTGTTGATAGGAGTGGGAAGAGCTCATGGCATTTGTTCACCAATACGAGTCTGTGACTAAATTTTCCACCCCTACAGAAGTTAAAATCCATGTCGCTCTAATCCTTTTTCATATGCAAGAGCTTATAACTGCTGTAACCAGTGAACACACTTTGGCTCCTTCCCACTGTTACTGACAATATTTTCTCTTCTTTAAAAAAAAAAAAAATCAAGTCCAACCTGTCTTTCCAACAAAGATTTTCTGCTCATTAAAATCTGAGCCCTGCTGCATGGATTTCGGTTCGATAGGCAGAACGTACCTCATTCATCCCAAAAGCAAGTGCAGTCTGTGTGGCAAAGCCAGCATTAGGAAGCTTTTTTAAAGTCAAATCAGAGCTATTCTTTGAAGGACTGTGATTGTGCAATCATCAAGGCATTTTTCAAGTTGGCAAGAAAAGACACAAAGCCAACTGATCTGACACATTTTTACAGGTATTTTTTAGATATGTAGATTGAAAGAACAGCYCTGAAACTTTTACATGAGCAATTCTTACATTCTGAGCCCTACTGATTTTGATGAGGTTTCTGGTTGGGAAAGGATTTCAGGATTTGACTTGCACCAATACTTTCAGCCACTGATTTTTCCATGTAAATGTGAGGTCACATTGATGTCATAACACCAAGAAATCAGTCTTGTGGGCTCGTTAACAGGGTAAAAGCATCTAGAAGTCTGCAGAGTTTTGTGGCTAGCTGAGGATTACAGTGTAAGCCCAACATATTAATGCATGAAAGAAGAAAGTACATTTAAGTTCATGCAAAGCTCCCAGTTCCTGCTCCTGATATCAAAGTCCAAGAGCTCACAAACGGTGCCATTAAAATAGGAGCTGGAAATCTGAGGAATGCTACAATTTGTGTCTGAAGCTACTTTTAGAGGCTACCTGTGGTTAATGTTCATGGATCTGTCACCGTCAGGCGGTCACATGAAATCACACGGTTATTATTCCTGAAATCACACGGTTATTATTCCTGAAATCACACGTTTATTATTCCTGAAGGGCTGGGATGCTCCCTGCAGCACTTGGGAGGGGGGATGCTTCCCCACGAGGCCGTGGCTCTCATTGAGGGCTGAGTATGTTTGGGATGAGGAGGCTGGGATGTTTGTGGAGATTTGCACCTCTGCAATGTGCATCTCACTGCTCTCTGTGCGCTGCCAGGTCCTGCAGCACTCCCCGTCTGCAAACGCCTTTCAGGGATGTGTTGAACCAATCACCTGCCCCCCACACACATTTCAAATGCAGGTTTGCAGTCTGAGAGGAGAACTCACCCCTTTTTGGGCCAGTCCAGCGTGTTCCCATGCTGTCACATTCTCTCTGCACTTRCTAAAGGTTTAAAGWGAGCAAGTGAAGTCAATTATGTTTYAYATAAACACAGCAAGAACATGAGCACGAGAATCGGTGTTAATAACAGCCTGACCACAAAACATTCTATGAGCCAGGGGTGGGATTTGGTGTCAGCAGAGTCGTCGCTGTCCCAGTGGTTGGGTGGCAGTCAAGGTGTGTTGGCCGTGGGAAACCTGACCCGGGGAGTTCCCAGGCAGGCGAGTGAAACGAGGCCACCACCTCGCCCTGCCCACTGCTATCTGCCCAAGGACTGCTCTCTGCCAGCCTTTGGGAACAGTTAGGAGCAGTGGTCGGATTCCTCAGCTGCTTAAAAACTCCACTGAGGGAAAAGTCAAAATAGCCATATGCCAAACATCACTTCCCAGGCTCAGCCATTCCTGGGAAGCCGACACGTGCTGTTCTGTAGATGGATCATGGAAAAACCTGGCCAGCAGAGGTCAGTTATGGATTTGAACAGTTAGGGAAGAAAAATTTTKCAGAGATATTAATTTGGCTTGATATTGTCTCTTAATATTTGAGGATGGAGAGRTGTTTGGTGCTAGTGTACAGAAGGCTGGTCTGCCTTGAGCCATTTTATTTTGCTGTTGTGATCATATTTCCATCATTATAGTATGTCCTGTGTTACACGCATTAAATACATTTTTAATAATAAATTCCATATTTTGACTCTGTAGTGAAAATTAGACAATGAGAAAAATTATAATTTTTAAACAAGTTGTATGAATTTCCCTTCCTTCCTTCCTTCCTTCCTTCCTTCCTTCCTTCCTTCCTTCCTTCCTTCCTTCCTTCCTTCCTTCCTTCCTTCCTTCCTTCCTTCCTTCCT
>NW_026623258.1:3085039-3088488 GCF_030028575.1 Malurus melanocephalus | reverse complement strand
CCCTCCTTTTTTCTTACCCGTCTTTCCTTTTCTGTTTCCCTCTTCACTCTCTCCCCTCTGTCTCCCATTTCCTCTCTGTCTCTATTTCCATGCCCTTTTTTCTCAGGCTCTTGGGGCTGTTTTGTGAACCTGGGTTCACTGGGTGCTGTAGTCACACCCACAGATTTACCCTCTCTAAAAACACTCACAGTCAGACTTGCCACTGCATGTTTCCCTCCTTTCTGAAGCTGAACAAATTGCACAGAAAGAATTGAAAAAGACTTAGATTTTCTTTCCAGCTTCTTTAGATGCCATAATAACTGTGTTTTATTGACTTACACACTCTGCAGACACAGAGAGCAGCACACATTGCACAGAGGAGGAAACTGAAGTGGGTTASTCACAAGTGATAAACACCCTGTGGCTGTTCCAGGGGGGCTGGACTCCAAACTGAGTGATGTTGGCATCCTGGCCAGGACTGGGGCASAGCCTGGACACCACCAGCAGTGCCCAACCACGGCTGCTCAGCCCTTGGGCTCCTGGAGCTGAGTGTCCTTCTCAAAGGCTTGTTTGAAAGTAGCCTTGAAGAAAATGAAGACCATGTGCTAGAATAAACACCCACTTTTACATATGTAAATGTCGGGCATTGGTAAACATTTTGGAAGCCAAAGCCATTTACTATTTGTACCCTGGTGACAGCTGTGAAATGTTTCTGGTTCACAGCGGCTTTCTTTGACATTGACTTCAATCATATCTCCAGTTTCTCGTACAAATATCACCAGCAATAGTTTCAAAAGTTACATTTTTTCACTGCAGCTATTTCCTTCTTTCTTCACACTATCTATTGTAAGACTGCAGGTAAACTGTTTTTTAGGAGAAAAGTATTCAGGCCAGGAAAGAAAGCAGAGCCTTGGCTGAAGGGCAGCCCTTGCAGTTTTCATTGTGAACATCCTAACAGGAAAGATATTTGTTCAATCTAAGTTTGCCCTTTCCCCTTTAAACCATGTTTTGTTTGTATTATATAATTTCCTGATACAATTTCCTAGCTCAAGAATTAGAAGAATTAGGAGGAATTATTTTGGAAGAGTAGACCTCCTRTGAGAAGTTTTTTTCCTGCTGTGAGTCACACTTCCAGAGGGACAGAACCCAGATTTTTGTCTCTCAGGAAGTGAGGTTTAACAATACTAGGAATATTGTATCTTGGTATTTTAGAGCTGTATCAAGGTCAGGGTGAGAGAAGGGAAAAGRACAACACGAGCTGTTGGCTCCTGGTAGATTGGTGAGCATTTCCTGTTGCAGGGAGCTCAAAAAGGAAAAGCAAGTAATTCCCACTTGCAAATGCTTTGTTATTCCTCTGCAAATGTTTTATATGTATGTGTTAGAGAAATACTCACAGACATTGATCTACACTGGGACACTTGGTGTGAGTGAGGGACAGTGCCCCTTGGGGAGAGGCTGCAGTGCAGATAGACAAGAGGGATGAAGGCTGAGGGAGGTAAAAAAGTCTCCTGCAAAGCAAGAGTAGTCAGCCAGGACAGCCCTGTTCCTTAGCACTTCCAGGCTGGMTTTCTGTAAGGCCATACCTGAAAAACGTGAGTTACAACAGCCCTGGTTGGTAACAAACAGCTCCTGTTTCCACGTGAAGGTTGAAAATGGCATTTCTAATACATGCTTTATGGATTTACTAACCCAGCAYTAGAAGCAGGTTGAATGTGTCAATAGGACTTACATGGTACCTTTTGTGTCTGCTAACAAAGGCTGTCAACAAGTGTGAAGAGCAGGTAACACAATTTGCACCAAGAAACATCTCAATAAATGTCTAATTACACCRTTTAAACCGTGCTTGCTCGAGCCCTGGGCTACACTCGGCCGCATGAATTTTTGTAAATCCTTGACATTACAGCTACTTAAATCCATGCCAGGAGCAACATTGGATCTGTCAAGCAGAGAGGGAGGCTTCATTGTCCAAAATTCAAGATGCGTGAAGCCTCAGATAGCTTTTCACTTTCAGCTGCTCTGAAAAGTGTTGGGGAGATCCAAAGCCCAGCTGACCCAAACCCTTCACCTCTGTAACATGGATGATAGGTATCACCAGTGCATGTCTGGATCATGCAGATACAGCAAAGAGCYGCCCTGTTTCCTGATTTTCTTTGTGTTTTGAGGACTCTGGAACCACTTCTGCACACTGAACAAAGCAGTGAGGCCCTGCCAGCCCACACCAGTGTCTGAGTTTTAACTAAATTAACTGCAACCCTTCCCAGTACAATGCTAGATGTGTTATCTGTGTGATCATGTACATCTCCTTTGTAGTGCACTTCTCAGCATAGTTCTTTAACACAGCTAGAAGAACATGATTAAATAAACATTCCTGCAGTATCATCAAGTTGGGACTATTTTCCTGAAAATGATCACATAGGAACAACTATTCTACCTCCTTTTGAGAGATAAAAAGTTTGATGACAGAGAAGGGGATCAAGAATGTGTCAGCAGGAGAGTCAGAAATGGCCATAAACAAAAGGAGTTTTGCCCAGATTTCTACATAAACTCCTTTGCATTCTCTGATTTTCAAAGAGATTAAGCAAAGGTAAAATTCAGAGCATGTGGGTTTCAGTATCCCCATTAAATGAAGCTTTCTCAGTCATAACACTTGCTTCTTCTCCATTTATCAAAATTGAACTGAAAACTAAATATTGCTTCTTCCATAAGACTTGCARTTGTGGGGCCTTCCTTTGGTGGGCACAAAAGAAAGAAGTCAAATGTGCTTGGACACTAAAGATACCTTGGCATGCTCTTRTCAGAAGAGACTTGGTATGCTTGGGAATGAAAAGTAATTTCTACCCTTTTCGTAGAATTCCTCAGAGATGGAGAGTAATGATAAATTTTTCCACTTCCTTGCATGGTTTAGGGTTGCTACGTGATGTTTGAACAGCTGCTCTTGTCCCATCCCTGAAGGTGGCTGCAAGTCAGTGGAAGAGGGAGAAATCTGAGTATATACCATTSTAAAGTGGCAGACAGGGTGAGTTATTGGGGTTTTTTTCCACTGATAAATCCCTTATTTCTGTCAGTGATGCTGAATGTGCTCTGCTGCCACGACTGGGGAGTTTCAGCAGCTCATTGCAGCTCAGTGTGCCTGTCATGGAACAGAAAGGTTTACAACAGTGTCCTGGCTCAAATTTCCTAATATACACATTTCTCTAACTCCCTTTAAATCCCCAAAAGACACATCTCATGGGSCAAACTCCATTGTGCCATGGCTTGGCTAAGTTACTAGTTACAGCTGTCCTGCAGTTTCCTAACCAGAGAATTCCTGTATAATAATTCAGTAATTACACAATGTGTAGCCTCTTCTTAGAGGGCTTGCATAGAGTAAGAACTGTATATTTGTAATTTCCCTCATATTTGGTGGCTTTAAAAGTGTAATGGTCAAAGCCATTATTTGTTGCCAAATTCCCCAATTCATCCAAGAAAGC
>NW_026623258.1:3043282-3084725 GCF_030028575.1 Malurus melanocephalus | reverse complement strand
TCCAGGTGGAATCAGCTTCACTTAAATTTCAATATGTCAAAGTCGGGTTTAGGCTGTCTCTGCCTTCTGTGGCATCGAAGGAGCTGAGGGGGTATTTTTYTCAGTCAAAGAGAAATGTCAAAGTTACATAAGAAGAAAATTTTCCTCCCACTTCCTCTTTTACCACTAACAACTTTAAAGGATGCTCAGAAGAGCTAAGAACAAAGTGACAACATTTACAAATCTGAATTGAAGTGGCATGAGACCCACCATCTCTGTGTCAGTCCTTCATGGCAGCAGGAGCCCACCAGCCCTTTGCTGCTGGCCCTTAGGACATTCACCACTCCCAGGCAGGACATTCTGATCCCAAGGACATTCTGATCCCTTAAACACCAAGAGCTGGCCAGGGAAGGGGTGAGTTTGGAGCCACAAWACAGGACCAAGTGGCACCTACACACAGAGACAGGCAGGCTTTGTGTGAGTTTTCTGGCTTTTCATCTCAAAGACAGTTTGGATGGTTTAGGAATCCATAAATATCATGGATGCTGTGCTATTTCCAGCAGCTCATCTGCTGGAGGCCAGCAGAACAACAGCCCCCAATGAAAACAGATCACATCATTCCTGCTCTGCTTCGCCTTGATCAACTACAAGAGGCAAACACAGCCCTTTCCTTCCCAGTTCCCCAACAAAAATTCATTGAAGAGCTATTTTGCACCAGGCAGTGAACCCTTTTTCCCTTGTTGTCCCTTTTATAACTGCAGAGGATCATTGATTTTCTGTGTCTGGTCCTGTACCATTCCATTTTCCCTCTTCCTGGAAATCCAGCTCAAAATTGAGGTTAACACACAGAAAAACTCCATCTTCCCTTACCTTTATAAAATTAAAACATTTATAAAGACATTTGTGATGCAGAGAGTTTGCAGACTCCAAGATCATTTCCACCAGCTGAGGAACAGAGGGAGCTGGAGGGATGGACATTGCATCACAGCATCTTGTGTCTTCTGAGGCCAGCACAGGCTGTTGAACCCTGGGTTTAGCACAGACATCTGAAAAACTACAGAAGAGTAATTTTTCTGTAAAACCCCTTTGGTCAGACAGAATTTGAATTTTCTACATGCACAAGTGATTATTTCTTCAGTTTTCAGAGAAACAGTGAATGTATAAGCTGCACAGATGTGCAGAGGATTTGCCCTGAAAAATGTCTGAGGGTGACCAGAACAAAATAAAGAACAGATACAGTTTTAGGAATAGAGTTAAAATAAGATAGCAACACAACAGTCTATTTTACAGCGTGTTTAATGTATTTCCAAAGTTCATATCAACCTAATAAGTCACCAGAGACTTCAGGGCCAATTATGGTGCCCCCTGTTAAGGACTGGCAGTATAAATATTATATATATTTCGTTACTTGCCCACTAAATTGAGTACTGTATCTTAAATGAATGAAAATTCTAAATCCAAACCCTTAATTCAATAACATTTGCATTTCAAAAATGTTTAAAAGTCTGAATCTGGATTTGGATCTGAAGTACATTACAATACCACCAGAGTGGACTTGCCTCAAGTCCCARTATGAATGCCACCTACACTCTGGAATATGTTGTGACTTAAGTCAGCAACTATAAAGCAAAGCATTGGGTATTTCTCAACTGACTAATGTAAACYAAATTGATGTATTTTATATGTAAAGATAAATAATTTAAGTCTGTTTTTCAATATTTTATTTATTTAACAAGTAAAAGGCTAGTTTGCATCATAAAAGAAAGCCAAAAAGACAAAACTGACCAAAGCTGAAAAACAGGAAAGCCACTGGGGAAGGAGAAAAAAGGAATTCTAGTTATTTTACATAACAGATGGCAGCATAACAGAGAACAGCTGATGCTGGTAGCCTAAGGGAATTTTCCCGTGTCAGAAGAAAAATAAAATTTAGGATACACAGAACCCCCCATTAAATGAGTTTTATAAAAAGTGTCATACTTAATGTACGACCTCTGGCATCTGTATATCTTGCCTGAGCAATTCATCCACTTTATGGCTTGCTCTCAGTGACCTTTCTTCCCAATGAATGGTGAATGAAGTACTCTCAGCAGTGACAGGCTGAGTCTTCCCAGCATCTTCCCAGCAGGGCTGTCCCACTACCCCCCACACCCCGTCACAGCAGCCTTAAGGTTTATGGCAGGGATAAACTAAACCACTGAGGCAAGCAGCAGAGGGTCTGGTGGAGCTAAATACCGTGGAAGCTGACGAAGAGATCTGAATACCTTATCTGCACAAGGTATACAATGTGCAAAGGAAAAGAAGCTGCAGTGAGGAAGCCCTGGARAAGGACCACACAGGAGACAAAAATGAGAGCATGAATAATCTCATGCAACAACGTGGAGTAGTGCTGCTTGGAGGGTGATGGACTGCAGTCAGTTTGGGCTACATGCATATGAATGTCTGTCTGTCCCTGTGTGCAAGGGATTTGTGCACTGTCATTTGGAGAGCAAAGGGAAAATTGATCAGTGCCCCTCGAGCTAGCCCTGAACACACCTCTGTTAAAACAGTTATTGTCACGAGTAGCAGTAATTTAACCTGATAACTCCACTGCACCAACAGAGAAGACTGATTATTAGCAATTAGAGTCATTATTCACTAAAAGCCACATGGTGGAATTTTCCATGTACCAACCTAGCTCCAGTCCCGTTGAATTAATGTGTTAATTTTTTTTCCATGGATTCAACTGGAAGCAAGTCAAGGCCTGAGATCTTTGGAAACACCCATTCCAAGAAGGAATTTTGCCTTGTTGAGAATAATTTTTCTGAGGCTTTGGAAAAAAAGATGAAGACTTAAAATCCTACATTATCCTGAATTAAAAAGTAATCTCATGGATCATCAGAGTCCAGCTTCCTTAGATGGTAGTGAATGGGGTCAGCATAAAATTCCTTATGTTAGCACTCTTACAGGGGAGGTACTTCTTCCGTCCATCCAAGTCCTAGGAAGTGATGAATGGTGTGCTCAGCATCATTTTACTCCCAAGATAGGTCCAGCCATGTAAYTCTCATCCCAGATCCTGCCCATTACTGAGCTAAGGAAGGGCACAGATTGCTGTTGTAGCTGGCCCTTTCCAGGTAGAAATGCTCTGYTGAGAGCAGAAATGCTCTGCTGAGATAAAGCCTGGCTGCAATTCTTTCCCTTTACAATTACAAGGCAACACTGGCTCAAAGCTGACTCAAGGGATCTGATCCTAACCCAGATTTCCCATGTTGTTTTATGCTGTTCTACAGATTCAATGGAGATGGAAGGGATCTCTGGAGACCATCTGGTTCAAATCCCTGCTCAGAGCAGGGTCAGGATTTCCTCAATGGAGCTGCATGTTCAATATTTATTTGCTTCAGCTGTTCGTGGATGTCTACAAAGGTCCCTGAGATCCTTGAGACTGAAGTGCTACAGAAGTAAAATGCATGTGACAACTATCTGGATATTTATCTATGTAACTTTGGTACCTGCAGGCTCAAGAGTGTTCTTGTGTGTGTGTGTGTGTGTGTATATATATATATATATATATGTATCCTGAGGAAGTTGGCATAAACCAACACTTTTGAGCTAGTCACAGCTTTTATTGTGGTTGCTGCTGTTATTTATTTTTGCTGTAACAGTAGAGGTCTATGTTATGGGGATAAGCTCTCTTTTCAGCTCCTGTCTGGATCCTCAGCACTTGTCCCCCTATATTTCCTTTGGGTTTTCCAAGGTCTCTAAGCAAAGGAGCTCCTACTCCACCAGCATCCCCTCACATTTCCTGGAGAGGGATGCCATGAGTCCTCAATGCAGCCTGAGCGAATTAGGTGTAGCCTGAGAACTCTGCTGGTTTGGGCAAACAAATACASACTGATGACAGACCTTACTGAAAATGAGCTGAGGCAACAGCACAGTGCTGTCATCTCAGAGCAGGGAGTGGCTGAGCAGATGAAAGACCCTTTGCTCAGGAACCTCAGGGCTGGGGGACTCTAGCACTTYGTTAGGCTTCCTGAGCAACTGAATTGCCCAATAATCCACAGGAACCATCCCCTGGAACAGAGATAATGAAAAATTTTCTAAGCTTGGACCTAGGTTTTGTGGTTTTAGTACCTGGAGAGAATGAAGTCCAGATTTTTTATGYCTGTCATTTGGTGTGACCTCATGCAGGCAGAGACAGGTCCTGAAGCTTGGCCATAGGGTGCCTTTATAGCAGACACTGTGATGTTTGGGCCACATTTTTATTTCCCTCCCACTTTTAAAAAGATCATGGAAACCAGACTTCTGTATAGGAAGGGATCAGGTGCTGATCATTTTGACAGCAAACATGCTTGGAAATGACACCCAYGGGCAGATCCAAAGGTCTGCACACTCTGGTCTGCCAAAATAAACCCTGGAGGGGAGCACAGACCATTGCAGAATGCAGAAATAAGCTAGGATGTAATTTTCTCTTTTTATTTACTTTTTTTTCCATGAAAAAAATGTTTGAAACATACCCTTACCCATCTGACCAGAGTGAATCAGGCCAGCTGAGCAAGTTTAGTACAGCAAACACCATTCGATGTGGATTCTAAAGAAAATCTCCTGTAAAATATCTCAGAGARCTGCAGAAATAAATGTTGTACAGGCTGCAATCTGGCCACAGTGTCCATACATGTGCATTTGAGTGGAATAGGAGGCAAATGAATATTATTTTCCTGGGTTACTGGAGAAGCTTTACACGGAACTTCAGTTCTCACGTTGTATACTCCAGCTGCCACCACAGCTCGAGTGCAACATCTGTAGCAATATCAGTCACAAGAAATCACCAGTAATCCTTGAAACGAGGAGCAGTGTAAATAAAACCAGCACTAGGAAGCATTTAAAACATCATAATCCTGCCTAGTCCACACAGATATCAGTGTGGTAACCCTTGGGACAGCAGTCTGTGCAAGTGTGGAGGAGTGGAGGAGCTGCTTTCTGTGAGACTGTGGGATTTATGGGTGAAAACAGAGCAAGATTCCAAAAAAAAAGGGCAAACAAGTGAGGGAAACCTTACAACTGGGAAGGTGTTTGAGGGTGATGGCTTCCAAATCCACTCAGCACATTGCTGGCACTTAACAGAGCTATCACAAGTGGTTTTGATTTCGTTTCCAGTGAGAGACTTGATGAAAAGGCAGCCAAAGGATGGCTGACTCTGCTAAGTCAATGCACCACAGCTGGAGCCTGTTTTAGGGGTAATGAGCTAAGAAACAGTAAAGAAGRCAGAAACCATGTCTGATTCTGAAGGTCCAACAGCTTATTCTCTTTTTCTGTGGTATCATCTTCCTGACTTCTCARTTTCCTTTCCCTTTGCTCAGCTCTGATGGGTGATGTTGAATTATTTCCACTATGTCACAACTGTCACAGGTGCTGTAATCCAGTTTGCTTTGCATTTCTGTTATTACACCCACAATTAACATGCATTGGAATGTCTGCTCCAATAAATCTCTTACAATCTTCTGTATAAATTGGATACAAAAATCCTCAGTTTATTATACAGGTTTAGATAAATAATAATATAACATAGTTCTTTAAATGTATTTTATTTTCTTCCTGATGAGTCATTCTACAACATTTTAATTTCCTAGTGGGGGATATCTTCCATCGAATTAAGCAAGTAACACTGAAAGCATTGAAAATTTGAGGAAATAAATTTGTCCTGCATAGAAAGTGGAGAGGATGAGCTAACTGTCCATCCCAATTTCTGATTCTAATGTGAAATCTGAATTCTCATATCACATCTCATTTCCAGTGCTCCCCATCTGGGGTCTGTTCTCAGAAACAGAAGCTGCACTGGCGGAAGAATGCAGAAGACAGAAGCTTCTTGATTTCAGAATTTTATAAACAGCTGAAAAAAACACCCAGCACAGATGAGCAAAAAATAGGCATTGTTCCCCCCGTGACCACAATTTCTCTGCTCTGATATTGCCGGAATAGAGCCTGGGCATTGACTGTCACTAGTGATGCCAAAATCCCTCAGGAACGGACAACTCCATCTGGCAGCTTTTTTCTGCTGTCATTTGGGGTTATCTACTTGGTTAGCCCTCCTTGTGRACAGTGACTTTTTGCCAAAATCCACAAAGTTATAGTTTAAGTCTCTATTTCATCCTACACTTCAGTCACTTGAGACATCCTGCGGGGTTTAAGCCAGGATGAGTAAYTTGTGTGTCTCTGCATCCTTCCTTTGCTCTGGCAACAGCGTCTATGAAAACATCCCTGCTCTGGGGGCCCTGGGGCACRTACAGCCCGAGGACAGCAGCTCTGGAATGGTGACTGGAGCTCTCCGTGCTGAGTCACGTTCCCCCCTCTCCAAACAGGAGGGCACTGGGTTCATTCCCAGCCAGGAGCACGGGGCAGGCAGAGTTACAGCCCTGAGCACACAGCTTCCAYTCGGGGTTTGGCTGCAAACACCTCCAGTCATGCTGTGCCAGACAGGTAAACAGCATTTCAGCTTTTCCCAAAGGTCCTGGGTTACCAGAGCTGCTCCTGTCAGGCCCCTCTGTCCTCTCTGCCCTGATCTTTCTTGTTTCTCACTCACCCACGGTTCCAAGGGGAACCGTGTTTGTTTTTGAGCAGCTGGACTTTGTTACAGCTTTTGTTGTGATAGCACCCRAAGCCCTGGCCACAGACAAGGTCTCTGGTCACAAACCACCTCACTGGGCTTTCATTTCCAGGACTCATCTGGGTACAGGGGGGCTGAGTGATCKGGGGGATTTTGGAAAGAAACACAGTCATAACCCCCAGGACAACACCAGCCTTTTCCATGTTTTACACAAGCTTCACAAAAGYTGTGTCAGATAAAATTATTTATAGTCCTGGGCTCTGCTCACTTCTGGTTTGGACCTAGTCCTTCCCATTTGCCTCTGCCCTGATGTTTGGTGGTTTGAGCACAGTTTCAGAGCCAGTTTTTGATCCCAGCTGTCCCACCAACCCCTTGTGTGGCCCTGTGTGAAGCCATGGACCTCTCCTGTGCCAGCCTCCTCATCTGCAAACSGTGTGTGACCCCTGCTCACCTCCATCCTCTGAGAGTGAAAACATCAACTCATTTACATTTGTGAGACACTTCTGAGGCTTCACAGAGCACGGAGTTCTTCGTAAGGGCTAAATGTGACTGGGATTGAGTGCTTCCTAAAGGCTAAATGTGACTGGGATTGTTGGGAGCATCAACAGAGCTTGTGCATGGAGCTGTTACTTGAAAGTCTTTGGGAAAGACGAAAAGGTGAAAAACACGCAGCAAAAAGCTTGGAAAGAAAACAGCAGGCTGAGTGAAGGACAACTTCCCCAGGGCAGCAACTAAGCTGGAAATGCTATTTTGGACCTTTTAGCCAAAAACTGCCTGACCTTCAGACTCCAGGCACAAACAGGGAGCATGCACAKGTACAAATCAGTCCTGTGTTTGGAGGCCTGAAGAGACTCTGGGGGTGTCCCAGGAGATTCTGAGTGTACCTGGGATGGGGACAGGGTGCCCCCCTCACCCATGGCAGAGCAGCAGACTCACATTTCATGCAGGCTATAATTTTGCCTGCTGCCACCGCAAGATCCTAATAACCAAACCAAGAAGGGAATTTTTACRCCATCCGAGGCATTCCTGATCCCCCTCCGCATCCAGTGAAAACTTAATAGCGTGAGAAAATGCCTTCCTGCAGAGTATTGTAAAGCACATGCGGAACAGGAGCAGATGGAGGGGTCTGTCCTCGCCCCATGGAGGGGCTCTGTTGGGATGTCACCTGCCAGGGGATGGAAGCAGAAAGGAACTGCACCTTTGCAGGGCACAGTGCTCGGTCAGTGAGGGTGAAGCCAGCAGGAATTGCTGTGGGATAATAAACTCTTGCTGCTCAGAGGAATGTAAGCAAAAGGAGAGGCAGAGCTGCTTTTCCRAAGTCTTTCCCCCGTGCAGATGGAAGCAGTTAAGATTCCTGCAGGAGCCAGGAGCGGCRAAGTTAACACATCTGGAAGTTTCCTGGTGCCTGGAGTCAGCCGTGGTGAACAATGCTCGCTGGGCTGAGCAGGCTCTGCTCGGCTGCTTTTATTGCGCTTGGACTCATTTCAAGCTCTGCTCCGTGATTAATTGCACTTTTAAAAATAAAGTTCAAAACACTTCCCAGGAAGTTTGGGGAAGGCAGAGTGCTTCAGTGGCACCAGGAGCTCGGCGCTCAGCGCAGTCTCATTGCAGCAACCCCAGATACAGCTCACATCAGCCACAGCTTCATTTGACATGGGATCTTGTAACCCCATTCCATCATGGAGAGAATCCCCAGCCTCTCCAACACCTGCCAGGCACGGTAGGGTTGCAGCAGGTGTTAACCAGGCTTTCCACCCATCTGGTTTGTGCAGTTAAGTCTGGGGACAAGCTAGGAGCGTAGATGTCCCTGGCCCCATGAAAATTATAAGAAAAGAAAGAGTATTGCCCTTCCCCAGTGTGTTTCTGACTGTCTGCCCCAGGGCCTCACTCTAACTCACAGTTAAAATTTTTTTAAAAAAAAAGAAAAGATGGGGGAAGGGTATAATTGGAAAAGCACATTCTTGGGACGCAAATGACATTTCAGAGGACAGATGCTAGATCCTTGTTGGTGTATAATGGTGGTGGAGAGGCTAGAGGCAAGACTGAGAAAGGGAGAACAGTGGGTACTTTTCAGTTCATACMAGGATGGAAGGAGGCTCAATCTCATTGCTCTAATAACAAGTGTAGAGCTGTGATAGAGAAGCCCTAGGGGTGAAGGTGCACAAATTACACCGCTTGAGAGGAACTGGTGTGAATTGAATGGAGACCTGGAGGCCAGGGTCATGGTAACTCATTAATATCTAACCAAAGGGTCTGTGAAGGGCTGCTGCTCATGTCCTACAGCCCCTCCCGGGCATCTGTATGGGATAGCGTGAACTAAAACTCACACATCCACAGAAAGATTACCTTGGAGCCAGTCACTCACAGGCACCAGGGATGCCCAAGGCTGYTGAGCACTCTCTTAGCACCCAAAGCTGCTCCAGGAGCCAGTGTGTACCTGCCAGCTCTTGGCAAGTGTCCTCTTCACTGCGAAAGACAAAGGTTGTTTTTTTGTACAAAGGTCACAGAATAAATAAAAGATGTGCTGAACCTCTGGAAAATTTTGCAGGCAGGCAGCAGGAAGGGGAGCAGGGAGCTGCAGGGGCCATGGGCTTGCCTTGGCAGACTCTGTGAGCAGCACAGCTCTGCACACTTGGGCTGTGCCCAAACCCGTGGAGCCCTGCGACCACGGGGCATCACTGCACACCAGGCACGGAGGGGAACAGAGGCTGCAGATGTTCATGAAGCACACAGGAGATGGGTCATCCTGTGGGTTTGTGGTGGGCTCTCAATATCCCTGGGCTATTGGCATTTAATTCCCATTATCAGGTGTGTCTGAAAAAACACCCAGACTGGTAGCCCTCAAGATGGGTGCGCTGTTGGTTTATTTTACAGCACATCTGGAGCGCTCCTCCCTTTCTYCCCCGCCCCCTTTGCTTCCTCTATTAAACTGTCTTTGCATCTTGTCTCATGTTAGGACCTGATTTGGAAAATGATTTAACTGCTTGCCTAATTTTAATACACTGCAAGTCATTGTGTTGCACTCAMAGCTCGCTGCATGGAAAGCTCACCMCGTGTGCCAGYGCTGGCAGAAGGGAATGTTCTGGAATGTTGGGCCAGGGGCTGACTCTCTCCTGAAGGGATTGGGCCAGGGGGGTCTCCTCCAGGCTGCTGCCTCCATCCTTTTTGGCTGCATCAACACCCAGCGAGTGATTTGGCTGGGGGAGCTCTGCAGGCAGGCTGGGGTGCTGTTTGCAGTATTTTGGGGTTCCTCTGCACCTCAGGTTTCTTTTGTAATCTCAGTTTGGCTCTGCTGGAGCTCTGCTCTGTTGTTGCAGGGCACAGAGCCCCGGGGCTGGGTGTGGGGTCGATGTCCTGGCAGGTGCCTGCATGTCAGTGCAGCTGACTGAAATACCGTGGGGAGCACACRCGGACTGTGAGGTCACTGCTTCAAACAATGCTCTCCTCCTTACAGAGAAGGGGTTTTTCTCTATTCACCCATCATGCACAGATGCTTTCTGAGGTGAGGTCTGGATTGTAGGGGCCTTAGGCAGCACTCCTTCTGCTGCCAAGGGTTCAGACGCAGGGACTCACAGGGGGTCTTTTAGAATCACAGGAGTGTTTGGGTTGGGAGGAAGCTTTAAGATCATTCAGTTCCAAGGCCATGGACAGGGACATCTCCCACTACAGCAGGTTGCTCAAAGCCCCATTCAACCTGACCTTGAACATTTCCAGTTCAAAGACTTACCCAGTTCAGMACCACCAAAGGGTCTGGCCCCCACTACCCCCAAAATCCCTAGTGTAGATTTTTCTGTGTTTGTCAGGATGCCCATGGGAAGGCACCTGCTGTGTGTAAGTAGAGCACCATGCACTGCTGGGCCTGTGGGTGCTACACAGCACTGGTAATCGTGACAAAAATAACACCAGGGGCTGCTCTGAACCCAGGGTGYTCAGCTGTTCGCTCAGTTCTCTCTCTGGTTTATCTCTTGTGTACTCTTTCCTTTACCCACTGCCCTGAAGGYATGAGTCTCTGTGGATTGAGGCTATATTGTATGCTGTTTTACATATATATCAAATAATAAATTAACAAGAAAGGGATTTTCCTGAGACAGATCAAGCTTCTTACCAGAGGCATGTATCAGAAATCACTGTACACATGTAAAATCGCAGGTGGAGCAAGCCCGCACATGGAAATACYGCTCTTCACAAGCAAGAAATTACCATGCTGTTTTGTTTCTCTGTTTTGTTTCCCTCCTAGGAATTTCTTTCTGCTTCCATGCTTTATCTTCTGACCGAATTTCACAGTGCACGGAGTAGAGGAATGCGCGTGGGAAACACTGGGCTCTGTCTCTGCACACCCTGAGTGAAGCCCTTCCCTCCAAAGTCACTGTCACACGTCTCACCCGTGAGTCACTGATGTGCCTGGTGTTCATGCTGTGGCTTGTAAGCCATTAGTGCTTGTTCACACAGCTTTTTTTTTTTTTTTTCCTTTCCCCTGCTCCTTCTGATTCAGCTGATTTAGATGGCCGATGGCCTCCTGGCTTGCTCACGCTGCCCTTAGTCACAGAGCAGCTCCAGGCTCACCAGCCTTCCACGGGAGGGGAAAGGACACGCGGATGGAGGGCAGGGTTTGGTGATCAGGGATGGGCAGGTGATTTCATGGCACCTCAAGAGAAAGCTTAAGCCTTGCTGGTGCCATCTTGCTAAGCATTTCACACAGGAGGTGCTAAAAAGGGATCCTGGAGCTTTAGGGATAAATGTGAGCTGGAAAGGAGCACCAACAAACCAGGGAAACAGGCTCTGCTGCCTGTGCTGGCAGGTGAGCAGCTACTGAGCAGATGTTCATGCAGCTCTTTGAGAAATGAAGTTCTGCTGCTTAGGCAGGCTGGAGAGAGCTGCTGCCTTCAGAGATGTGGGGCTGGCATGGCTGTGGGCATCCATGGAACAGGAATACTCCATTCCAGGGCTGTGTTCTGCGGGCTGCCTGCTGCAGTGGAGAGAAGACAGGCAGCAGAGCTTGTTTGGGGATCACTGGGGCTTGTATGGGCAGAAACAGAAATACAACTATTGAGTGGCTGCATGGGGCAAGGTGGCATCCCCTTCTCCAGCAGGGACMCAATGGCCCAGAGGACAATTCTGGAATGGATGGAACAAACCAGCAGCACTGCCCTCTGGGACTCACTGTGCCCAGTTTGTCTGGATTAACCAAGTTCAAGGCATCGGGAACCCAGAGTCAGCAGCAGGGACTGCCTGAGTGCTCATAAGGCCATGCTGGGAGGACTCCATGACCACTGATGACCCTAAAAAGCACCCCCTGACATCTGCTAAAGTTTTTCTTGTTTTCAGGAAGGTCTGCTGCCCTCTTACCGACAGCAGTGAGAGCCCTTCCACCGCAGCACACAGAAACGAGATACCCTGACCACACGCTTGCTGTTTTTCTTTCTTCATGTTTGCCTRGGATTGCAGCCAGATGGGCACTGGAAACTGGTTTCTGGGAGCAGAATTTCGGACAGTGATAATCTAATCTGCCCTCCTGTGTAACCYAGGTCAGGGAGTTTAACATGGTAATTCTTGCATGGGAAGGAATTAGTCTTCCTGGCTGTGCCATGAACCCTGCTCTGCCCAGCAATTTGTGGTTGAATTAGGAATATCCAGTCTTGGGTCTGAGGGAACAGTGAGTTTTTGAGTTTTWGTCTTGCCTGGTGGATAAAGATCTGGTTTACTCTATTAGATTTTCTTTCCAGATGCATTCAAGAGATGTTCAACAGTTCAATGAGATTAGAGGAATGAGACTCTCTGCCCCTGCCCCTCATGATAGAGGTGTGTACAAATATATTATGCCTCTAATACTTTAACCTTGAAAATTCTGGAGTAAAAAGGATGATGATTACAATTGTGGTGATCTCCTGCAGATGACTGTGAGTTATCTGTGCACACAGTTATGATTCAGAGGCTGTAGGAGCTGGGTGCAAATAATGCAAAAGGAAGTTTATGACTTCCTCCTCCACTTCACCCCTCTGACCCTGCTTCTCTCCTGCCTCCACTTTTGATATTATTTTGGTTGTATCAAGACTTGTGAGGGGATGATGGCTGTTTCATGGGATATCCCCTTGTGAAAACTGAGTCATGTTCTCCCGCAAKAAGGGTTTTTATCAGAGCGTCTCATCTCTTGCACAAGACAAGAAAGAAAGACAAATAGGTTGGAGAAAGAAGGCTAAATGATGAAAGCCTCAGAGATCTCAATCTGCCCCCACCACTTGTTAAATGACTGAAGGGAGATGGCTCTTAGTCAGTGTTTCCAGCAGAAACTGCTCCTTGACTGCCTCTCAAGATAAAATGAGTTTGTATGGAAATGCATCACTTGGAGGATGCAGCCATGTGTGCATTTTTGTGTATATCCACACACATACTTACTTGAATAATATAAACAAACAGATTCCTGCATATACCTGAGCTGCTTCAGTTTGAGCTCGGAGCTGTCAGTGCTCACAGCTTCCAGAAGAGGTGAGACACATATAYATTTATATATAGATACATGTTTACACTCACACATACACATGCATCAGCTTTCCCTGCCAAAGACAGGAATCCCTGTGCCTTTGAGCAGCATGGAAAAGGTATTTCCATCATGTTGGGGCTGGCTAGAGCAGAGAGAGGTGCAGACATAAAACAAAGCTATCCTGGTTGGGAAGGAGGAAAGATCTCTAATTAACCAAATACACACCCAGGGCCCAATGCTGCATTTAGTACAGCTGTGCTCCCTTTTTGTGCCACTGGCAGAATTTAATCCATGGAGTGRGCTGGTTTATTTTCTTCTGGTCTTTTCTAGCTGCAGATTCAGTCATTTGCCTGCCTGAAACTCCTTCTTCCCCAGAAGTCTGTCTTCATTTTACCTAACGGATTACCATGGCTCAGTCTGTGGCCTTCTGCATCTGTGCAGCCGTCTGAGAAAACAAGCCTTTTGCCAGATACCTTAAATTAATTAAGCTGAATTTTTCCTTCCACCAAGGCCAGYAAACTGAAAAAGGCAGGAGCCCTCCAGAGTGGTTTTAAACATACAGGTCAAAGGGAGAGGAAGACAGAGCAGAAAGAGCCTGTACAAAAGTCAGGTGAGGAATGAATGGCAAATGTTTTTGCATTCATTGTCTTCTAATTCTTCATCCCATTTCCTTTTCCATGGGTAAATGGGGTAAGTGGGTCCCAGGTTGTCTGTTTAGTGCAGTACAAGGAAATCCTGTTGCAATGCACATCACTTATGGCACAGTTTGGTGGTGTAGGTTTTGCGACATTCAGGGCAGGAAGATCTTTTCACCGGCAGCTGAAACATCCTACATAAAACTGGGCTGTGCTTTTTCCCTGCAGCCACTGCTTGTGGCTCACTGAATAAGAAGCTCTCTTTAAAAAGATAAGCTCAGCCTGGAGTCTAGGGATCAGCTGGAATGGGTGGAAATCAAAACAAGGCTGTTGGGGATTGTTTTTCCTCTTGGCACCCGATGAATTTTCCCCATGTAGAATAATTTGGAGCCAAGATTTTTTTCCATAGCTCCAAGATCGTTACTTTGCCTGTTCACACACTTTCTTTTTCTAGCAGGGTTTTATTTTTCAAACCGATTTTTCATCAGACCAATAAGTGAGGAGCTTGTGGAGACCTGCTCACATGTGAACCTGGAGAGTGGAGGGGAAAACCCAAACCAGTATTGCTGCATCGCTAATGGTGCAGAGGCTCAGATAACAATTATGGCTGCTGGATATTTAGGCTCTGCATTTAACCCACCTTTCCTGGCTGCCTTTACAGCTCACGTTTAAACAACAAGCACTTTCTCTTTCCCAAGGCTTTTCCTTAATTGGATTTTTGTTGTGCTTTTTTTTTTTTTTTCCCTTCTCCTCTGTGGCTTAAGAAACAGTAAAAAAATAGCTTGGAGGAACCAAAAAGAACCAGCACTTTAATTTCAGGCAGGAATTACATAGCTTTCCTAAAAAGTCATTTTGCCTCTTGCTTACAGGGTGGGAAGGGAAAGCATTTTGATGGAGGGGAGGGTGAGCACCGGTGACTAAACCCCGTTACCCACAGCATTGCTGAAAGCATCCCCACTGGAAACAGAAACATCCTCTTGTGCCCCAGCACAGCTGAAGGGCTGGTGAGCTGCAGCAGAAGGTGAGAGAAAACAGGGCAGGATGCCCACCAGAGCCCTTCAGAAGCCAAACAAGCAGTGCATGGGTGCTCACTGCAGTTTCAGTAGATCTCTGCAATTACCTTTCAGTCAAGAAATAAGTTTTAAATAGTATGGTGGGCAAATGGATATTGGTAATGAGGGAATAAGAATATATTTTGCACCTCATTGCACAGCAAGATTTCTCAGTACAGAGGTATAAACTGCTCACACTGTGCTCTGGAGTCAGTCTCCATGSCAGTATATCCTATAGAGGTCCTTCAATAAAATTAAGGATTTAACCTTCTTCAAGAGAGCTACTGGTAGGCACTGTGCCTATTCCTGCCCCTCCAAGATTCTCGTGGTCCTGTGTCCCCTAGACTCACAAATGTAKACAAACATTGATCCTCATAGCWCAAACRCTTCTGAAAATTCAAGAGCAGYRCTTCTTCYGCCATCATATAATTTTKYCAGTTTTCAAAATGCAYTGGACACCAATTGCCAGCATTTTTKAAGAAGCCTTGAGTCAGAAACGCTGCAGATTTGKKGATGAAGGRATGGTGAGATTTTTCTSAAGCCACACCAGTCACTGTGATGGCAGCTGCAATCAGGCCTGAACTCCTGATTTTGGGATGCAGCAGGACCCCTCTGAATAAATAACAGCAGTGACTCAGTGGGCAGCCTGAAGTCACTGAGTGCTAGGGAATGTTCTTCTTCTCTCCAGAAGATTGCAGCAYCAGGTTGTGCCAGAGCTGCAGCTGCTGGCATGAGCCAGGGACAGGAYTGCAGCCAGAGATGTGGAGACATGCTGCTTTCCACTCTTCTGTACTTTGTTGCCTTGTAAAAGAAACAATCATCTGGCCTTCATAAGAACAGGGCTTTGCATTGTTGCAGCACATTTTTYGCTTCCAAACCACTTTACAAACATTCAGTAGTGCATCTCACAACACAACTCCAGCGGGCTGTGGATATGTTTTATCTGAATTTTATAGTTGTATTTAATCAAGCAAACAAAAAACTAGTTTCTTGTCAAATCTTCATTTTGTGGCCCTCAGGCTAGACCCACAGGCACAGTCCTGTCCCTTGTCTGGCTCGGGGCTGGTCTGGGATTCAGCCTGAGATGGCTTTGCTACAGAAAAACAGCCCAGAGAATGATCTGAGGGCAGGGTGCCAATGCCAGCACCAGGCTAGAGTGACTGAATGTTATTGCTTTACCTCCAAGTGTAAWTGTTTAAGCTCTTGGGCATTTGCAATCTTCTCTCAGCCTGTGTTAGACACTRAATGGCATTTTCAACCTCAGCTCATCCTCTTTGACCAAAGGGCTTATTTAAAGGAATCTATTCCCTCCAGTTTACAGCCACACAGGCCAGCAGAAAATGACCCAGTGATAAAATGTGGTCATATAAATCTCCCAAAGTGGATTTTCATTGTCCATTAACTGTATGTWGTCGACAGTGAAGAACAGGTAATAGACATCAGGGAAGCAGCAGGATGGGTGAATCCTGATCCTGGAGGAGAACAAAAMATCCCATGAGCTGCTGCTGGGAGCCTGCTGCTCCTGTCCCTTCAGCCAGGACACATTTTACAGTCCACAGAGGATCTAAATAATTTTTAATGACTGCACTGTGTGTTCTTATTTTCCAATCCTGCATCAGCATATTCACACGTCCACATTATAAGCTTTTCAAATTTTAGTTCTTKTCATTTCAGTGAATAAAATATATACAAATATATATATAAAATATATACAGATTGCCAAGAGAAGTTGTGGATGCCACATCCCTAGAAGTGCTCAAGGCCAGGTTGGATGGGGCTTTGAGCAAGGTGGAATAGTGGAAATTGCTCCTGCCCATGGTGGGGGTGTTGGGACTGGATGATCTTTAAAGTCCTTTTCAACCCAAACCACTCTAGAATTCTATGATTCTACAACAGCCATCAGACCACTGTCTGAAGCTTCCAAAAAAACTTATTTTTTTACATTATGATGCACTGAGGTTTTYATTGTGGTTAGAAAGCTAAGTAAGTCACCAAGACTACAGCTTTGAGTCCCATCCCTGTTGCTCAGATCTCCTGGTCAGGATACAGTTCATCACACCGGGCTCATTTTCAAACTACATTTTCCAGAGGCTCTGTGTAAATAAAAAGGCTGCAAAACCCCCCAGACTGTTCAATGAGGGCAAACTCCAGGAAGCTGGAATGCTTGGTGTCTGTGCCTCACAGGTCAWTGGCCTTTTAACACCAGAGCTTGGCAAAGGCCAGTGACTCACTTCAGAGGAAAATCCCCTCACGGGATGGTAGTTCCTGATTCTCGGAGACTCTTTAAATCTGAGCATCATGGTGCCTCTGCTGRGAGGTTAAATCCATGAAAACCATTCAGGTTTCTATTTAACATTTAGAGGGCAAACACAACATCTGAAAACATGACACTGCTCTTGTCCTTGCCCCTGTAGCAGACTCCACAATTAACCCATCCCCACGTGTTTGTAAAGCACAGTAAGACAAATAAAGTTTGAATTTCCCAAACTGTGGCCGCAGCAAATGAACTTATGGACATAAGCAGAAAAGTTCTCCACATCAATGGATTTCTTGCTTGTCTGTATTTCCTGCTGCTATTAAGAATTATGTCTGTAATCCTACAGGAATTGTTCTTTAGTTTTTTAAGTGCAGCTAACCATTGGGCGGGCAAGATAGCGCAAGCCACGCGGGCTGAGCTCGTCTGTGATCTCACCCCATTACACAACGCTGTGAGGAGCCCCAGTGGTGTAACATTGCACAGAACAAGCTCCGAGGAGTTTGGGGGTTACAGACAGTCCTGAGGAATTATTTTATGTCATGGGAGAGAGAAATGGGAATGAACGGGAGTTCAAAGTCCGGATTACCATAAGGCCAGCAAAACACATTCCTATAGTCTGCAAGTATACAAAGACATCATAGTTGGCTCATTTCCTTTCCTCTTGCCTGTAGCAGCCGCAGCTCCAGCCCTACTTTATTTGCACTACATCAATGTGTCAATAAAATGTGGCTGTGGGGCCTCATCCTCACCCAGTAGGTGTGAGGTAGCTCTGTGTGAACGCCAGCCAGGGCTCAGGCTGGCAGCTCTGTCCTGGCCAGGGAAACATTATTTCCATTACATTATATCTTCTGTTTATTGCCTTTTCTTTTTCCCTTAAAGGTATTTATTCTTAAACCATAAAATATGATCAGATTCAAACTTGTTCTGGACTAGCTCCCCTCAAAAGAGTCTGTATCTTAAGTTTCTTTTTGATTTTCCCATAACATTGATATGTCTGCTTGTAGGGAAGCAYAATGATAGACAGGCTGGGCTTAAATCCACCAAATTCAGTTTGGATTTATATTATCACTGAACTCCTGCCAGGGAGTGAGGCAATGGCAGGCTGAAGGCTGAGGGAAGAGCTGAGGACCCTGGGGAGATGGGGTCACTCTGGAAAAGCAAGAGAGAAAGCAAGAGGTCTGCAAAATAGAGGTCCCACCCAAAACCAGGAAGGTGCAGAAGGAAAAAGAACTGTTAACCTACCCCTAACGCCAGCCCACCCCTTGCAGGGATTGCTGCCCAAGGCACACATGAGGTATTTTCCAAGCTTTTACTGGTCCTTGTGTTTCAGAGCTTCTCYGCTTTTTCAGTGTTGACCCCTGGATCTCTCCCTGCTGCCGAGGGTGGAGCAGATTTGGACAGCCTGGATGTTTGCACTTACTCCTACTGCCTCTGCGGTTTATGCCATTTCACAGGATTTTTGAGGATGCCTCATATGCTTACTGGGCTTTACCCTCAGCTGAGGTGAACAGTCTTCAAAAGAAACTTCAGACCTGTTTGTGTGCTCAGTGCTTTGCAGAGCTTCGTGTTTCCCAAAATGCATCCCAATGCTCCTCCTGTTTCTTCCTGGGAGCCTTTGTTCAGCAGCCTCCTGCAGTTGTTTTAGTTCTCTCTATACTTTTCTCCTTGAGTCAGATGACTTCTCCCTTCCTAGACAGATTACACAAACTGTTCCTTACCCAGACACCATGAGTCTTTCCTCCCCCAACAATTGCCACACAGCTCCTTGCTGAGCTTCTCTTTCCAYAAATAAGTAATACATGCCCAGATTTCTTAAATTCTTTGGTCATCTTCCTTGATTCAGCTAAATGTCAATGACCTCTCTTATGACAAACAAGTACATCTGCAGCTGGGATCCCATTTAATTACTTTTTTCCCTTATATAAATAGAAATATATACTGTAGTCCTTTGTGGGTGGAGCAGGGAAATTACCATGATGGTTCCTGCRCCCCGTTAGCAGCTCTGACCTGATTTAAATTTAACATAGGCTGGCTCACATCACCTCCTAACGTTTTCCATGGATGAGGTGCAGACAAGCCACGTACAAGGATCTCGTGGATTTGTGTCATGTTGATGAGACAGGGGAGGATGGAAGGAATTCATGCCAACTAACCATGATGCTCTGGCTAAACTCCTAATTACCCAGTCTCTTTATCCATGTTGTTTAATCCAATCCCCTTGTCTCTGTCAGAGTGACATGTTTGTTTGTTTGTTTTTCCCACATGRCTCCCTACAATTCTGGTACAAGAGCAGCTTTGCCGTGAGTGGAGCAAAGGCATCATCTTCCCAGCATGGATCATCGTTATGGGTGTGGTAACACAAGTGAGATTCCCACRCTCAGCCCAATGAAATCCAGTGGAAACAATGAGATCAGAAGKAGAAGCACATGAGATTCATTCCAGTTTAACCAGTAAAGCATCAGTTACCAAGTTAACAGTTCATTTTTCTCCACAGAACAATTTCCTCCAGAAGAGGATCTCCTTTATGTCCGTCTTAACATTGTCTCCAAAATGTCTCCCTCCCCATGAAAAGGCAACCTCTCTCATGCTGCTTTTTATGGCCATTAATGCACACATCCTTAAGAAGGAATGGATGATTTTCACACCTTTTTTTACCCTTACAGCATCTGAGGACCAAAGCCTCCTCCCTGAGCTGTCACATTTGCCATGCAGTACTGCTGTGTTGCTAAGCAGGGGGGCTGCTTTCCCAAATTCCTCCCTTCTGGAGTTCTGCTGTTGTCTCATGCCCTGATAAGCTCTGTTTCCACACACATGAGCATCCTCTTTTCCCCTCTCTGTGTGGGTAGCTCATGGCCCTGCCACGCTCCTGTGAGGAGACMCTCTCCATCCTCTTTACAGCCACCCCATAAGTACTGGGACATTGTGATGAGATTTCCCCTAAGCCTTCTCTTCTCCAAGGAGAAGGGACCTAACTCCTTCAGTCTTCCTGCTAAAGGCTCAGRGCATGTCCTGCTAGCCATCCCATGTTTATCCAGGCTCTTCTTGCACATAGCCCATGTTTTCTGCCCGTGACCCTGCCTTTCTCCCGTGTTTAGATTCCATGGCCCATATTTACACACTGCCCCATCCCAGGCCCTGCTGCCTGCTCGTGTTTTGGTCTCCYAACATCTGTTGCTCACTGCACCTTTGCTCTTGGGTTCAGAGTTTAGAATGAAATGCAGTCATAAGCAGAAGATTAAAAAAAAACACATTTGAAACAAGACACCTAAATCCTCGYGTCCTTCTGCTGATGTCCTTGATAGGAATTGATCCTTCCATCCCCCTTGATATGCAGCCAGTGGACCCTTTGTACTGTGTGGGATGCAGAGATCAAAACAWGCACATTTAATGAGCTCATTTCTAACAATATTTTGAAGTTGTCTTTTTCTAGTCTGTCTCCTAAATTCTCTCTGGCTATACTTTGCATTTCCCTCATTAGAAACATGCTCTTCCAGTCAGGCTGCTGACATTGCAGAGRAAGTTACTGCCCTYGACTGGAAGCTGAAACATAATTTGGGRTGCCTAAACTCACATTCACACACACACAYACAGAGTTAAAACTCTCAAACATMCAYTGAACTTTTAAACCCAAGTAGCTCACTAAAATTCAGGATTTTGTAAAAGAAATCCAGTTACAGAGAGAAAATTGAAAATGGGTTTAAACATTTTTACACCGGCTGCTTTGTCACAAGAAAGTACAAAGCCCTACGTCCCTGAAGACAGGAGCAGCAAGTTACAATTCATGCAGAACTGGCTTTCTTTGAATCACAGTTCCCAAACTGTGTGAGCTTTTCCCAGATTTTCTCTCCTGCAGGCTCTGCCCAGCAACACGTGGCTTTGATTTCGCAGGCTGCCTGCCCGCCTTTCCTGCAGCTTCAGAGCTGGGTGTCTCTGCTCCTCAGCCATGGGCTCACCCACTGCTCTGTTTGCACACCCAGGCTCCAAATGATCCATGGAAAAATGTCCTCAGTGGGATCTATCAAATTCCTATGTTATCAGTGCCTTTCTCTGTGCTTACTTTGGGCTTTTGAGACTCCTGGTTTCCTAAAAGACTTCTCACAGTTAAATTAAACAAAGGCTGGGGAAGACATGCTGGCCAGGAGCTTTTGCTCAACTTCTGTCACAGCTTTCTGGTTTCACAGCCAGGCTGACATTCCCTTTCCTGTGCTGGGGACCCACTGGAGAGGTTTCAGCCAAGTGTCCACCAACATCCTGTCACCCTGTGGTCAGTGCCAACCCTCCCAWAGTGACCAGAGCAGGCTCTGCTATAACCTGCTTCTCTGCTCTCAGCCTGGCTATTTTGGGGCTACTCACCCACTCATACAAGAGGCACAAGCTTCCCACAAAAGGGCTGGACCAGGATGGGACCAAACAGTCTCTGCTGCCAGTGTGGTGGCTGGGAGGGATGCCCACAGCCCCGAGCACTGCAGGAGCACAGAACGTCCGATTTCAATCAGCACCGAGCTCTGGCTCTAATGAGGATGTTGGCTCACACTTTAAAAAGCTTGAACTCATCAACATTTGGAGTGTTGTGCTGTCAGGCTCAATTATTATCRTCATGCATTATCCTGCTATGTGACCCAGCTCACAAATTGTTCCTTTCCACCCCACAATGGTTTGCAGACAGAAATCAGCCCAGTCCATGAGTGTGTGAGGGACACATGGTCAGTGGCTCCACACACACCATGGGTCACACATACCCCACACCATCCATCAACAGCCCAGTGAAACCTCCTGTCCCATTATACACAGCAGCCATACTCCCCAAACTGCAGCAGGGAATTAGAACTTATTGGACCTACACAGTTCCCCTTCCTGAGGCTGCAGCTCACGTGTGGCTGCCAAGGTGTGCAGTACTCACTGGGTGCACACACCACAGGTTGTGATTTCCAACACTGCAGCACAAGTGCTGTCAGAAAAGTGCCTTTTGTTTCCTCAAAATTCACCTGGTTACAGTGTGCAGCCATGGTTTTTATTATCCTTTATTTTTTTCAGGTTTCAGTTTTGCAAACAAATGCATGTACTGTAGTCGAATTCCCTTCACTCCTGTTTTTGATAATTTGAGGAGGCTGAGTCCGTATTTCYCATTAGACGTGTTTTGCTCAACTAATTCCCATGACACTTTTTTTGACTTCTCCAGTTTGCCAGACTACTTTAAAAAGGGCACCAGAACTACAAAAATATTTTTTCAGGATCAGCTTTAGACAATTAGAGAGGCAAAACATCTTCTCTGATGCTAGTAAACAACCTCCTTGCTTGTACAGACAGAAATTGCTTTATCCTCTTCYCTCACTGTTGGAGCTGATATTGTGTTTCTTGACAGATAGGATCCCTCAATCCTTCCAGTGTTATGGCTTTTCAGAAGCCTCACTCTGCAGATGGTCAGCTCTCTTTGCTATGAAATGTGTCATTTTCCATCTCTCTAATTTGAAACACAGGTTATTTGAATTGGCTCCGTTTAGCTCTCTCTCCAGATGATTCTGAATGACAGCCTTATCTCATCATTATTTATCATTCTGTCAAGCTTTGTGTCACCTGCAGCAAGTTATCTCAGCAGTGGTTCTTGTATTTGCTCCCAGAGCAGTGCAGAAAATGTTGAGTAGCACTGAGTAGACACTGATTGCTGCAGTTCATCGTGAGATGATTCCCCATTGACAGTCTCTGGTGGAGACCTATCAATTAGCACGTTCACAGTCCAATCAATGTGTGCTGCTCTTTATAATTGCAATGCTACAGGAGCATTTCCCTATTTACCATCACCACTCAGCTGTTCACTCCTCCCAATAATTAAATCAGACTAGTCTGAATAAGACAATGAACCATGAATTMTGTTCTTATTGGTGCCTTCTTTGCAGAATGAATCTTGCTAATGGAATTATTCCCATTACCTCGTCTGAGAGTGGTGGGATACCTGGCTTGTAGTAATGCAAATAATCTTGATTTTCGTGTGTGACTGCCTTAACATGAGCTTGTTTTCATCCCYCTTGAACTTTCCATCTTTTCCAATGTTTATCATCAGTGCACTGTCTCCCTCCCCTAACTCCTTTTTGGATCTGGAGTTACCTGGACCTGCTGGTCTCCAACATGTTCACCATCATGCTGTTAATGGACTGGGAAGCCACAGAAACACACTGTTCTCTTTCTTGCCAATACAGAAATACTCACTGAATGTTATTGCTTTCTTCCGTGGATCTCCCAAAAGGAGGTTTCTGATTGCAATTTTGCAAGGAAGTTTYGCAGTCTGGTCCCTGAGCCAAGTTCCCCATTCATGTAGGCTGTTTTTGTCTGGCTCAGCTCTATCTGGGTATAAGGATGTTGGCAAATAGGACTGGCAGAGACTTGCTGTGATATAATCTTGTGGCCTTATGACATAATCCCTTTCACAAACTGTTTAAGCTTACAAGTGACTGGATTGTTTGTTTCTCTGGGAAAGGCTCAGAGAGACATTCCTCTGGAAGAAACTTCTTTCCAATTTCCATCCTAACCTAATTCATGGTTAGCTCAAAAATCAGTTTCTGCAGCAACGTTTTCTTTTTCTTTRAGCACCTTTTCCATGTCTCACATGTGCTCTCATGTTGTATAACAGCCATATTATACAACACAATTTTGGATGGGACTGATTAAGGAGCTGAGGTGTTTTTGTTTCTTCATCTYTGATAGAATCCCAGTTCTTCCAGCTGTTCAAGCTGCTCTTCTCTGAGCTTGCTCCAGTTTGAATCCTTCTTTCCTTAGCTGAGGATGACCAAATCAGGTCTTATTGAGGCTTTGCATAACAGTATTGATATTTCCTCTTATTTTTTTTTTTTTTCTGGTGATACTTCACTTAATGTCTCACTCTCTCTTGAATACCTTATTTCATGCATTCTTGCTTCTTCTTATGGGGTGGAGACACCGAGGAAACGGTAAGAAAAGTAAAAATACAAATGCCTATAAAATAAATCACAGACTCYGATTTCCAAGTTCACCACCATATCTTATGGTTGTAAAGCGACTTTTATGGGTGTTCCAGTTCTAGTGCAGTTTTTTGTGGTGCTTAGGTGTGTCATGTACACGTGTSCCTTACATCCAAATTCTGGAAAACCCCCACCTGCACATTTAGGTCCTTAAAATATCTGACCTTAAGCACATGGAGTACCTCTTAAAAAGGATTTCAGCTTGTAGTTGACTTAAATACATTTTAAACAATTCCCTTAGAGGTCATACAGTGGGCATGGTGTGCAGCTCTGAGAGCGTTGTAGATGGGATTTGTCAGCAGTGACTAATCATGACTGTATGGAAAGTCTTCTAAGTATTTGGCTAATAAAAGGAGCAGTATAATTTTCCTTAAATAGTCTTAAAACCAGGAAAAAAATAGCAGGAATTTTCCCTAGAAGACTGAAGGATAGCTCACTGACAGAACTTGATGCAGAAAAGGGGCATGTGTRGGATTCCCGTCTTCTCACTTGTGTCTGCTCTGGAAGTTAAGTGACCAATAATTTTTATGGTATTGGTTTTCCTCTTTTTATGTCCTGATTATCACCTTGCACCTTACAGAATATTGTCCTTTCTCCCATCCATCAAGGATCCAGCCTCCCACACACRGAAAGAGAATGCCCAAGAAGGTCAGCAAGGAGAGGAGGCAGAGAATTGTCACCACATGAGGAAGACCCATGTGAGTCTGAATTCATCTGCCATGAGAGGCAACTGAGAACTTTGAGATACCTGTCTSTAAAATCATGAAGAGGGCCAGCTGACAAGAACTGCCTGCTTTTGCTGTCACTACAAGATGAAAACAAAGATAAGAGATGCAAATTTAAAACTCACAGAATGAAATGCTTCCTTACACAGTGCCTGAGCCCCTAAGCTATGGACATGTGTAGGCTGACAKAGTACACAGGGCAAGTGTCATGCTACATTTGCATTTTCTTTGTATTTTTCCMTAGGTGCCCATTTTTGATCCCTGTTGGCAACATGATTATTGGCTGGCTGAGCCTTTGGTTGGAGCTGGCACGAATGTTTTCTATCTTTGTGCAGAATAGGTGCACGTCTGCTTGGTTTAATCAGCACTACACCATCAAACACAGGCTGCTGACCTACTTCCTCATGGATGGGGAAACAGGAGAGAGGTTTCAGGGGAACTGTTCTTATCCCTGGCTCCTGTCCTGGGCAAACCCATATTGCAGCAGGCCTGAGATCAGCTGCATCTCTGACCACAACTGCTTTGTGTTGCCATTAATTGTTTTCTGCTTGCTGGACAGTGGTGAGCCATGGTGGCTGCTCCTTTTCTCCAACAGCTTTATATTACAATAAAGCCATTTTGGGAGGAGTTGGTGTTTCAAACAGTGCTCCAGCTTTGCTGTTTCCTCCACCCTTGGCTGCAGTCTCTTGMCACCTCTGTTTTGCTCTGCCACCCGTCTAACTCTACAGCAAGCTGATTCAGGGATTCTTTCCCCCAGAAATTGTTTCTTATATTGTGGGGCTATGGTCCCCAAGGGTTAGCACCACAGCCTGGTTCACAGTGAGGTCAGAATGTTCTTACTGGGAACAGCAGGAGGGGATGAGAAAGGGGAGAGGAGGATGCTTTTCACGAGCCACTGTTAGATTCTGCATCACGAACTTCCATCCCAGAAAACTCTTGACCTCCCTGGATGGAGAGTTTATCTCTCTGTCCATATCACATTACTGGGCAGCTGAATTTGCATATTATAGTTCTTTGAAAGATTACTTTGGGGAAAAAAAMMMAAAWAAGWTTGATCTTCTCCCATGTTTTCAGCTCAGGCATTAATTCCTTAGAAACAAAAAACCATTGTTAGCCATGTTTGCATGAAAGACATAGAGAAGCCCATATTATTCTAACATATGACTATTRTTAATGGGGATAAAATAATTAACCAGCCATTTATTAATTTAATGAATTAAATTTATGGCAGTCTTTTTCAGAACAGAAAATCAAAACTGTGTTTGCATTACAATATTGATATAAAGTCTCTGTTTTAATAATATTAGGTATCTAATAGCAGTTTCAAGCATTTAATTAGACTAATTCTTCAGGTTAATGCATCGTCTTGCCCTTCAAATTATCTTTAGGCTCTTCACAAATAGCTACTAATTAAGCCTTATGCTCCTCCTGCCTAGTCAATTAATATTATTATACCAGGGATATGAGGTCCAAAGGGGTTTGAACGTTTTCCTTCCTGTCATGGTCCCCTGAGGAGGCAAAGGTGTGCTCCTCCTTATGCTCCTCTTCCTGGTGCTGAAACACAGAGCTGAACCAGGAGAGGGAAGGGTTTAGSCCCAGTCTTTAGGCCTGTGGCAGTCAAACAAAACAGCTCTCACCCCAGTTTCTCCAACATCTGCATTTCAAGCAGGATTTTCTTTGTCCTACTGCTTATCCATGCCCAAGGAAGTGCCCTGCTCTGAAACCTGAATGCACAAAGGCTTTTGGAGGTCAAAGCTCAGTGTCTTCCACTGCTCTGACTCTATGCTGGTTTGGGATAGGGCTAAAGAAGTCTGAATTATGTGGTTTTGAGCCCCAAAAAACAGGGTTAAAAAGTCTGAATTATGCAGTTTTGAGCCCACCCAAAACAATCTCCTTGATCTTTTCCAGCACCTGCAGCTCTCTGACTCTGCTCTGCCACATCAGTTTGACTGTGACACCGCTGCCAAACCTTGCTGGAGTGGCAYGGGGTATAATGAATGCTTACCAAAAGTACAAAAACAATTCAATGGAGGACATTTGTGAAGTATAAAGTGATATGTAACTGGCAAAACAAGTTTAATGAAATGYTTTTAATTGCTGTGAGTTAGGTAACCACATTTAAACAGTGGTATCAACACCAAAACACTGAAGACAAGCTAGGATTTTTCCAACTGGGGTAGTCAAAAAGTGCTAAGAATTCAACCTCACTCATTGCATATGCAGACAAGGAATCAATTGCTGATTTTTATGGCAAAACAGTCACTACAGTTTGATAATTACACTGCATTGCTATTTACCTCAGCAATGTGTACCAGACTCCTCAGAACACAATTCTCCACTTTTTCTGCATCACAGAGGAAAAGAGGATGGAGGAAGGTACTGTCCCTCACTCCACCAACCTTCCTGAGCCAGAGCTTCCCYTCCTCCCATGAATGAGGGATAAACTGATCCCGTATTGTATGACTTACACTGAATAGCCCTACACTTCTCCCCTTCTCAGAAATCCTCACAACTAACCAAGTCTTTTTGCAATCTGTTCATCTCAGTGGTACAATTTCCCTGTATTTGGATTAGATTGATTTGCATTGCTGAGGTATGAGATGGTGGAGGGTTTTAAAATTTGTTTTGGGGAAGTAACTTTCTCACAGACCAAGTTTTGGTCTCATTGTCTAAATCCACATTCTTTAGTGTGTTCAAAGCTTAATACTGTGTTGGTTACCTGAACATCTTCCAACAAAAGACTGCTAATCTTCATCATTGCAAYCAAGAGGTAATGGCCACATAAAATCAGTTTGGCATCCAGTGAGATATGAAAGGAGTCCTCACGTGCTGAAGTTGTGGTCAGAGATGAGCCCTCTCTGCCCTGTGACAGTYTAATTTAAAAGCAGGAAATTCCTCAGAATAACCAGCTCCCAGTCCCAGCTGAGAGCTGGCTGACAAATCCACTGTGAAATATTTAACTGTGCATGGYAGCAGAAGATTAAGAACAGATGTGATCTAGAAAATCAGCTACACCTAGAGCAAGCCCAAACCTCTGCAGAGCATCCCTGGCTCCAGCAGCATCTGGCACCCYGTGCCTGGCTGGCAAGGGCTCTGCTCCTTGTCCTGCTGGCACACGGGAAGAGACGATTGTTTCCTGTTCCTCAGGAGCTGCCTTTATATCTGATTTAACCTATAACCATAGAATGGTTTGTGCTGGAAGGGACCTTAGAGATCATCCAGTGCCAGCCCCTCACCATGAGCAGGGACAGCTTCCAYTGTCATGGACGTGCTGATGGTACAAATATCCCCAACCAAATCCTGGTGCCTGAGAACATGGGGAGGTCACAGCGCTGCTACTCTCGCCCTGTTCTCACAGGAACAGCACAGCATGGTAATACATGTTCTTGGGCAAACTGAGAGCTGGGAAATGCAGATAGACACTACAGGCTCAGACCCACTTTGCTACACATCTCAAGGACCTGCTGAGACCAAAATTTGCCTTCCTTCAACAGGAGTTGGACTCGATGACCCTGATGGGCCCCTTCCAACACAGAACGTTGTGTGATTCTGTGATTTATTGAAAAGRCAGTGACCACAGAGTGGCTCAGCTGGCAGGTACAGTGTGGCATTTGTAAAGTGGCCAGGACATGTTTGGGTTCCAGATTCAGCTTGGGTATTTGCTGCCCACAGCTGAGCACTCAGATTATCCTTCTCTCCATGTGACCCACAGCACTGCGAAGAAACCTCTTACTGAGTCCATTTTGGTGGCAGCTGGGGCTGTTGGGGGACTTCCAGGAATTCATTTCACTTGTGCAGTGGTGACCTGGGCTGCTGCATCCCAGGATGGGTCTGAGCCCTGGTGAGAGTTGGGGTAGGGACAGGGGACAGCCAGTCCTGTGCCTCAGGCCATTCCTGGCTGCAGGACGAGGGTGTCTGATCTAACCACKGGGTTAGATGTGAGTATGAACTGCCTCAAAACTGGGAATTGTTTGGAATTGAAACATCCTTTCAGGATCATTACAGGAACTGGGCAGAAGGTGGATGCACAAACCCACATTTCAGTTTCTCCAAAGATGTGACTCTRCTTTCCAGGGTGCCAATTACCAGAGTGTTCCAGGTATTGACAGCTCAGAGCTTTCAGTGACTCCAGTTGTAACATTTCTGAGAGTATAAGTTCCTTTTATCTGGGTGCCTTCAATAAGGATTCAGGAGTGTAAATTTTAGTCCTGAGCTTTGAAGTTTCACCCAASTCACAGTATTTCTCTACTCCCTGGCTCTAATTACATGTCCTTGTGCTTTGGATTTACATTACTTACTTTCTCTACATTTTGTTATCTTTTTTGTGTTACCCAGCAGATATTTTTATAAGAATTTATTTATTTTTAATTGTCAAGTGTTTTTCACAATAAATTGAAGGGGATAAAAGTGAGCTTAATTTCCTTGCACTGTCTCTCAGGCAGTTCTTTGGGCCAAGTGAATGGSAATGGGATGTTTTTGGTTGCTCTCCAGAGGTGCTGGCTGGCTCTGGTTCACTGCTTGAAGTTTTACCTGAGTGACAAGGAGAGSCCCAGCAGCTGACAGAGAGGTGGTCACACAAAGGATATTGCAGCCATGAAGGCACTTYAGGCACTGCTCCTGGTGGACAGCAGCAGCAGGGCACAAATACATCTATGTAGTTCTTAATTAACTACAAAAAGTGCCTGGGTCCCTTTTCCCCCCTTCTCTCTCTTATTTCCCAGACCATAAACCAAATCTTCAGCAGGTATAAACTGGCACAGGCTCTCTGACTTCAAAGGAGCTGCATCAATTTGAACCAACAAAGATTCTGGTGCCATATGGCCCTAATTATGTTAATGTGAGGCCCAAAGGATGCAGTGCAATAATAAAAAGGAAATACTGTGTGATCCATCATCGCTTTGGCACTCAAGGCAGGACTTTCAAAGGTATTTAGGCACCAAAAGAAGCAGACAGGTGCGTCRGAGATTTTCTGTGTTCCATTTCCYCACGATAAAAATTTATTTCCTTTYTATCCCAAACCAGGCTCGAGAGCCYSTCCAAAGAGGGTAGAARCATTTTATTTTTATCACCATGGAAATAAGAGGGGTTTTTCCAAGGTGGCTTTGTCTCTAGACCTGTCTGAGTGCTGATGGGGTCCCAGCATTGGCAGAGCCTGCAGGGGTCCCAGGGTCCAGCTGAGGCAGCTGCCAGGCATTGCTGGAGAGAAACTTTGGCACCAGGTAAGGATCTGCATGAGAGGAATGATTCCAGCCAGGCTATCACGCCCAAGGAGTGTCAGAGAATCCACAGTGCCCCAGCAGCACAGCTCCTTGCAGCACTATCCCGGTACATGGAGCTGCAGTGGGATATCAGGAGGATGAGAGTGACCCTTCCTGTCCTTGGCAGATGGAAACCTTCAGCAACCTGAGTTCCCCCAGGCCCATCGGCGTGGAAACCTTCAGCAGCGTGGAAACTGCCTTTGATTTTAAATCCAAACAACKAACCGCTGTTATTCTTGGACATTTATATTACATTTTCCTCATATTTTCCATCTCATGGATGATTAAAAACAAATTATTGCATTAAGGTGTTTGAAGTTAGGATGCTCCGTGCAGCAGTTGTTTGTTTCTAAGTCCTTGACAAGAATTTCCTGTTGATCTGGTTTTACGTTGCCTTTACCTAAAACAAATTTTCTCCAGGGACTGAACCAGTCCCGAAATAGTTTTAAAAGGGCTCTCCCAACTTAGGCTCTTTTCTAAAAGCCTTGTAATCTTTGTCCTGCCAGGGAATGAAGCAAGACTGCTGCAAGAATACTCAGGTTGCCCTAAAGGAGTGGGAAACAGATTGCTTAATGAGGCAAGAGCTGACATCCCACATAATAATTGTCACAGTCGTCTTTCATTGTTCTGATGCCTTTATATTGGTGCTCTCTGTGGTGCACTTGGGAGTGATGCAACTCTGATGCTGTAATAACCTGGCAGGCAGCTGGATAGATTCCCTTCACAAAACAAGAGGTCACCATTTTATGGAGTTCCCTGCATGAAAATGTGTTTATTGCTTGCATTTYGTATAATTTTGTTCTTGARWTATTTAACTGCTCAGAGGCAATCCYGGGGCACGGATGTACTCGTGCTGTGGTGCCACTGCCCTTCTGAAGAGCTTGCAGTACTCCATGCTTCTGCTGTAATTCCCAGCAGGAGTACACATCACCCTGGGACTGGCCAGAAAATGTGGGAAGTGAAGAGTAAGGTGAACCAAACAGCCAGCTGTCTATGTGTGGGAAGAAGATTTAAGTCTCTGCTTTGTCTGAGCCAAACCAGTTCATAGATATAGGGCTCCTGAAAGTCAGTAGATGCTTCTCTGCTCTGATAGTCTGTAATGGGCTTCTCTAAATTTAATCAGATTTTTTTTAATTAATTTTTTTTATATTTTTTTTTCACTGTTAAAAGAAACTCTTTAAGTGGGTTTGATCAAACCCAACATATTTCAGAAAAAATGCTGGCTTTTGTGTTTTGACATTTCCTGGTGAAAATGCCTTTGCTGCTGAGATCTCAGGCCAGCTGTGGGCAGCTGCAGTGAAACACAAGGGAAACTGAGTCAGGAGGGTGACCCTGCATTCCTTCATGTAGAAGGTACAAGCAGCCCTGGCTGCAATAGAGCCACTCCAATAATAAACCGTTAAATTATGGATGGCGCCCTATGAGATAAAAAATCCAAAAGACATTGTCAAAATGCATGCTGTTAATAACAACATCACCTCTTAGGATTTTAATTTCACCAAATGAAAGTTTACTAGATGAAACCCCCTGTACATTTTTGTGATTAATGTCACACATGTAAGCAATGTTTCCCCTTTGACTCAAGTTATTTATTGGCATAAATATTTGAGAGATCAGAATATTAACACCTAACATGTTTTAGCATAAATAGCAACGACTCATATGCAAGTCTCAATAATTTCTGTATTTTTCTATAAAGTACCTGGAGTTCTCATATACTGTGCAGCAGGGAGCAACACAAATCTGCCTTTAAAAATTCACAGGACTTGTTGATTTATACTCAACTGAGAAAAAATGTGGAAAAAAAATATTTATTGCAAATTCCTCAAATATTTACCAGGTGAAACATCAATAGCAAGACCTTAAATAGAGTCTTAATCCCCCAGCGAGGTATTTAAACAGTGTTCTGAGTTTCAAAATTGCTGGGAAATAACACTGTTTATTGACACCTTTTCTGAAGATGAAACAACAGACTTTCACTCTTACTGTAGATAGAAAACCCTATATTCAGGTGTTCATTTGCAACATTTTCATTGCTACTTCTCTCATGTGACATTTCATCCTTGTGTTTGGGTAAAGGATGCTCATCTAATCAGTACTAATGCTTTGCAGCATCAGGTATTGTGTTCTCATTAACTCACAAACTTTCTTGTGTTTATAAAAATGCTGTGAATATTAACTGGGGATCTGGGCAATGCTGGGTCATTGTTACAGAGCATGTGTATGCAAAAGTCTCTTTCTCATTTCCCACATTTTGCAACCATTTTCTTTTCTTCTCCTTCTTAAGTCATAATCTCTGCAGAGAGCTCTGTGATGAAATCCTGAGCACAATTAGGATAAAGAATTTATTGTGATTCATCCAGAACAGGGATGAACTTCATCCAGAACTGTGTGAACTTCAACTTAAAATGTGGAGGATTTTCCCCAGCATATACTTTTGTCAAAAATCTGACACTGCTTTCCCAATTTCCAAAGCTCCTGAGCTCTTTAAACCATGTGGGCCAAATTCCAGGTATCTCTAATATCWGCAAGAAACTGGGATTGAATCCAGACAAAACACAGGAGTTTCACTTTTGGCCCTGCTTCTGGAAAAACAAGGGATTCAAGCTTCTATTTGATATGACATGGATCAGGCCTTCAGACCAGACTCWTGGGAATGGCTGTGACTGAAGTGAGGGGCTGGAAGGAGTCTAAAAGGTGAGGAGGCTGCACTGTCRTCACCACATTGTGCAATTTCCCTTACAAATATATTAATTATCATGTAAAATCAGCTGCAGTTTTTGCCCCTGCAGTGTTACTGCTCACCCCAGGAGAGCACAGGGATGGTGGGATCAGACATCCCCCCAGCCCAGGGTCCTGTCCCTGTCACTGTCCCTGTCACTGTCCCATCTGGTCCAGGCAGGCCATGGGAATGGGGCAAAGCACAGAGCCTTCTGCACCAGAGGGAGGGACTTTGCATTTCATACCCACCTGGGCTTTTGTCTGGTGTGAATTCGTTCAGATACTTGTTTGAAATCCTGTGAAGGCTTAACATTCATAAGGTCACATGGAAATAAATGGTGGAGACGTTTTTTTGGCTTAAAGGCACCTTGTCCAGCTACCTGCTGAGTGGCCCCTTCCACTTCTACAGCATTCTTGGGACAAATCAGGAAAACTCCTCTCTGTAGATACCAAACAAGAGCTCTTAAATCTTCAAGCACCAAATTGTGTGCATTTACAAGACCCATGGAAAAGGTAAAAATGATGTGAGGAGCGTTGAAGGGATGCTGCAGAGCACTGTGAGGAACTCACTTGATGCYATCACATGGAGCTGCCAGGAGCCCATGGAAGAGCAGCTCCAGCCTGAAGGTCTGTGCAGAGAGAGAGTGAGAGGAGACAGCAGCAGCAGAGCTCCTCAAACTGAGCAAATCAAAGGCCTGGAGGGGTCAGGAGGAGTTATTTATGTGGAGGTTCGTGTTAGCTGCAGTATAATTGCTTTCAGGCTGCTCTTGGCCGATTGCTTTCTGGCTGCTCCCAAGCYCTCGCTTTCGGGCTGACCTCTCCCGCTCATCTGGAGCTGCTTTATTAGTTACCATTGGTAATTGTAGCCTGCAGCTATGGGGCAAAGGAGCAGGGGGGAGAAATTAAACACGGGAAGAGGCAGGGATGGCAGGGCTCTGCTTGGGAGGGTTCTGGCTCGTCCCTCTGCAGAGCGGCGCCATGGCAGAGTCACTGTGGTTGTGACAGAGCTGAGGGGTTAAGGTGATGCAGGCTCACCATAAGCCACCGAGTGTAAACTGAGGTGGTGGAGACAGTTCAGGAGAGTAAATGGCAGCTTTGGAGGGCTCAGAGGACTCGGAGCTGTGGGAGCAGCAGCTGGGAATGTTCTGTGGTTGCTTCTTCTGTGGCAGAGGTAGAGCCCGGGTGCCCTGCTGGGGCCAGGCAGTGGGGTTGGATATTCCCCAGCAAACTGCAGCTTGTTCAGCCTTCAGGATCATTGTGTGGATGTTGGTGAGTGCCAGTTCCCACCAAGATGAAGATGGCATGGCCTAGCTGGACTGAGGAAGAAGCTCTTGCAGGAGGATTTCATCATTCTGAGTTAAGTTGATGCGCTGATGCCTGATGTCCTCGTGCCATGCAGCTTCATGGAGAGGCTTGAGACAGAGCTTTGCTGAGCAGGCTCTGAAAATCCCTGACTTTGGAGCAGCTGGAGGCTGGGAAAGTACTTGGAGAAGCACTGTATCCACTCAATTAGCTTTTGCTCTTCCCTGGGTGTCTGTGTAAGACAACCATTCCTATTTTTAATTTTAGAAAACAGAAAAGCGAGGAGGGAGGAAGGAAGGKGGCACCACCAGTCTGCCCCTATATCCACCCCCAAAATTCATCCTGAGACACACAGTGATGTGTGATGGAAAACCAGCAGTGAGYTTTGACCCCAGTGCCCTTGGACGAGCTGTGGTGGTAGGGACAGGGTGACACCTCCCAGGGACAGAGGTGCCAAAGCAGCAGCACTGCTGACAGTGGTGGCAAGACCTAGATGTGACTGGAAAACCCCTGTGATCAGCTGAAAGGTGATGAGGATGTCTCAGCATGCTCCTTCATTGCAAACTGGAGGGGGAATGGGATTTGCTTTTGGATGAGAAAGAAATCTAGTGAAATTGCCAAGGAGGACTCTCTTGCCATGACTTCTGCAAGCTACCTAAARCCCCAGAGTCTCTTTAATGCAAGCYGCAAGTGCTTCCCATATCTCTTAAGCAAAATAGACTCTAATTTCCAAAAGTGTCTGCCTATAGCTACAGATGTAGCAACTTAACTGGGACATATACGCATTTGTGTGCTTCTGTGCATGTATATATGACTCTCTAGTATTTTTTTTTTAATCTTCTTATATGAAAGAAAATTTATTTTGTGCTGGGATGAGGGGGGGAAAAGCCATTTCTCTACTAAACTTATAAGGTTGTAGTTCCCAGGGAKAGGAAGACTCTTCAGAGGCTTCCCAAATTGAATTTTTAAGCTYTCTTCTTTTAATTTTCATGCCTGCTAATTGCTCTGTGCAGCTGGTTTTATTTAAGAGGTTAGWATTTTAAAGTTGAAATGAGGACATATTGCAAACTTCACCCCACAGTTCACTGTGCCAGGCACTCTGCACAGCAGCTCAGACTGTTWATCATAGGTGAGGGTTAACAAAGCCAAACTATTGCAACTGCAGGGAGACAGACAATACAGCCAGGCAGAGGCGTTCAGAGCTGTAAACAAAGTCTCTGTCCCTGTGAAGGACATGCACATTGCAAAATACATCAGCTCAGGGCATCCCTGTGAACTGCAGGGTGAGGAATGCACAAAGAGAATGCTGCAGGGGTGAGGGGCAGACAGGCAGCTTGAAGGAAACCCTCCAGTGCCATCAGGATTGTGTGCCTGACTCTGCTGTGTCTGGGGGAAGAGCTGGGCAGGCTCCTGGGGCAGGGTCGGGGTCTCCACTCACGGGTCTGGTTGGGTGCTACAGAGGGTGAGCGGGGCACACACTGAACACACAGTTCTTACCTCCTCCAGGCTGTTCCCAGGCACAGATCTGCCCCAGGGCAGGCTCTGGGTGTGCAGGGGCTCCCTGCAGTGACCAGTGATGAACAGGAGGGTGTCAGTGGAGAGCTGGCCTGTGCACACAGCTGAGATGCTTTATGGTCCAAATATTACCCAAACAACTCGAACACATACACCACCTTGAGAGAAAACTGGGCAAGTGCCCTTCCAGCTTCATCTGATGGATCAGACGGCACCAMATGCCAGATATTTTGGCTTTTGTCTTCCTTTGGCTTTTGTTTTCCTATGACTCTGGTAATATCTGGCAAACACATTCAACAAACAGCTCAGTCAGCAGYGGTGAAGTTCAGGCCCAGCTTTCCCTTCGTACCTTCCCTCCTCCCCACCCACTGCTTGAAACTGTGCAAATACATAAACCCATTACAGGGTTAAAACAAAAACAAACAATTTGTCCTTCATCAAGACAGTTCATATTGCACATGACCTAGGTGGGGCATGAGGCTGCTGCAAGGCAGCCCGAATCCAAAACCATTTCACCAGTCCAGCCAGTCGTGCTTGCTCAGGTTGAAGGTGGCAGCGCYGTTTCCACCTCCAGCAGGCTCCTTCTCCCTTGGGAAAATGGTAAATGAGGAGGACCAAGGGTGTGGAGCAGCATTCCCAGCTCTGTTTAGCATTGTCCAAGGAAAGGGTAATGTAAAAGGAATGAAAGGAATCGTATCTTCTGGTAGAATTAATCCCTTGAGGATTTGCAGTCTGTAAGCGAGGTCTGGCTGGGCCRTATAGATGGCAAAAGTATTTACTTGGGAGAACTGAAACTTTGCATTAAAAAAAAAAAAAAAAATCCCTTCATCCTGTTTGCTTGCAAATAGGGGAAAATTGAAGAAGAAAAAAAAAATCACCCAAACCCAAAGGCTGCCTTGGAAATTTAGAAGAAGAAACAGCTACAATTAACTATGCCATTTTTCCCCAAGCCTCAAGGGACTGATAAGAATTTTCAGTATCTAGATGCCCTTCACCAAATATRTCTCCCACTGTTTTCAGGGACAATGCAATGTAATCAAAATCTGGGGCTAGAAAAAATGACCAAAAAATAATTGAGTTAAAAATCCAAATTTCTGCCAGAGGGGCAGTGTTTTGAAGGGTAGTTGTTGCTACTGAATTTGCTAGTAAATGACATTGTCAAAAAAGGTTGTTAGCAGCCACTGGGTAGATGAGGTACAGAYCTTTATCATCTGGCCTGTAATAATTTGATATCAAAAAGGCTGATATTTTTCTCTCCTGCCCAAAGCTTCAGGGAGAAAGGAGCTCATGGCTGCTGCTCCCCACAGCAGGGACATGGAAAAAGGGACCCTGGAAAGATTCTTGCTGCCTTCTCAGCAGCATTCATCTCCCTCTCAGCAGAGAGATGAACTTCCCAATTCTGAGACATGTTAAGGGATAGCTGAGGGAGAGCTGTTGCCTCTTAACTATTTTTTTGTATTAAAAATACCTTTTTGACTTCACACTATCATCATCTGCCAGTGGTGGCTGCTTGTCACACGCTTCTGCTAACTGGAGAGAAAGTTGACTTCTGCTAACAGCGTCTGGCCTTGGGAGAAAATCAGATAAAGACTGAAACTTGGATCTAGAACCTCTTCTACTCTTCCCTCTGTGCTTCCTGCSTTGCTGCCACCAATAATCCCAGCAGAGACAATCCTGTACCACCCCAACTTTACAAAGGGATGACGTGAGAAAAAGTAGCATTTTTTTACTGTACCAGCATGACARTTAGAGGTGATGTCCTAGAGGTCAGAGGGAGGTGACAGAGTGAGTTATGGGTCATGGGTTATGTTATCACCAATTTCCCCCTGGGTCATGTGCAGAATTTGGGAGGGGATTTCTGCTCCACCCTTCACTTACTTTCCTTTAACACTCACTAATCTCTCATTAACCTTCCTCTGTATCATAGTTTGCTGTGGTGATTTTCCCACTGTGGATATCCACCAAGACCATTAATAAATTGTCATATCTGGGAGGCTGCCTCCTGTCTCCAGTACATGCTCAATGTGGTTTGTGCTCATGACCAAAAAGCAAAAGGAAAAAAAAGCCATAATCGGCATCACATTTTTTTTAATAACATATTTGGGAGTGCGATAAGTGTTAGACCAGCTGCAGGATTGCTCTCTTCCTTCAGTGAAAACTCTTCTAGTAAAACATTAATTTGAGAAATCAAGGGTTTCTTTGAGAAAGCAAGGGTTCAAACAGAGCCCGCTTCCTGGTTCAAAGCCGGGTTCAGACCTTGATCTGTAAACCTCCAGAATTTGTTGTGAGGGAAGACCCAAATTTCTCAGCTATGCCTGGATGTTAAAGTAAGGAAAAAGTTAGTGGAACCTTTTAAATAAAAGTTGAACATTCTCAGGAAATGCAAGCATTTGTTGCTAAAATGCAGTGATCTGTCTAAGATACACCAAAAAGATTTTCTAATCAAAATACAGTCTTGAGCAAACAAAATACTGTTTTATTAGACTATATCATTTATTTTGGTGAAGATTAAAGAAAACCCCAACAAATCTGCTACAGAATATGACTAGCAAGGGTTAAACTCCTCTCAGATGTTTTCATTGTGAATCTGATTATAACACTGCTRCTGGTAACATTATGCCACATTTGGACTGGCACAACTTGAGACTGATGTCTTGAAGTAAACATTTCCCTGTGGACAAAAAAAGGATATATTTCAAATGTCCTTTGTCACTGACTCAGCTATGCAAACTATCTTCAGCAAAACACTGACATGTTACTTTGGAATGAGAAAAAGCCTATTACATTAAAATAATAAAACCAATATGTAAGCAAGAGGGAATTTAATTGAAGGGCAGGTTTATGTTCTTTGTGTTCCCCCCAGTCAGCAAATATAAATCTCTTCCTGTGCCTCAGACTTCCTCTGAGAAACAAGGAGAGTTTTTTATCATTATACTCATTAGCAGCTGTCTTAAAAAAAAAATCCATTTTTTTAAGATAAAAAACATAAGTCATGAGTTGTATTAGGCTATTTTTATCATAAAATCTCCCTTAATAGCCTGATTAATTAACTAGCCAGGTATTTACTAAACAAATGCTTTTAATAGTATGACTCTATTGTTTATGCAGATGTTTAGCAGAAAAAGACATAAATAGTACAAATACTAATATAATATAATATCACACAAAAGAAAGGTGTGCCCACACCTTGGTGTCAGTAGTGACAACCCATCACTGCCACGCTGCAGACAAAGGGGTTCTGCAGAAGGACCGGTGCTTCTGGGGTTTATGGGAAGAAGGCATTTCAAGCTGGCTGTAAAAGTGGATGATGTGTCAGATAAATGAACGAGGTGATTAGCTTTGTGAAAAAGCCAAGAAGAAAGAGCAAAGTCTCTGCCCTTACTCTGGTGTAAGATGCAATCCTGGCCGTCGGTTCCTTAGAGCAACAGTGGAGCTCTTTGTCTGGCTTAGCTGAGTCATACAATTATCTCAATAACAGTAAGTACTTAGCAACAGCCTCAATAAACACCCATTTATTTGATTAATCAGCCATTTTGAAACAGGTTTGGTAAACATTACCCTTTCACTTTTGGCTTACATTATTAAAAAGCTGCCCACTGAAGCTGCACCCCACGCTATGRATAACCACACGAAACCACCGCTGTCCTGCCCAGCTCAGGTGGGCTGAGCTTAACCTGACACTTCTTGCCCGTGTCAAAGCACAGGAGGCAGGCAGGGATCGGTGTAGGATTTATCACGGGATTTCTAGCCATGGGTTCACAATAAAACTGCTGATGTGAATGAGGACGAGCAAAAACTGCACAAGAATTTTGTCGTTGTGAGACCAAGAAAGAAAAAGCAGAAACTTCAGTTTCCACAAATGTAAACATTTGCGTGTGATATTTAAGGATAATTTACAGTGGCTGGAATGCACTTTAAGTTCCAAGGAGGTTTTGAGTACTCAGAGATTGTGAGAAGTGTTTGCAGCGGATAGGGATCTGGGAACAGATGGAATTTCTTGTTATCATGGAAGATATCAAGATTATTTCCAAAGTAACCCTTAGTGTACTCCTGTGAAAGGGAGGTTGTGAAGCCTGGYTACAGAGCATATAAATAYAYATTTATMTTTTTATTTATATGTATATATGGATTAGAGATGCACTCTTCGTGGGAATGCTGAGGTGGCAGCACTTCATTGCTTTTCCCAAGATTTCCAAACAGTGCTGTGCCTGCCTCTTGGGCAGCCATGAGGGAAGYTTTCCTCTTCAAGCAACAGGGAAACATTTCACAGGTGAATGYCTTTGTTCAGCTGAACCCCTCTTCTCTTCCCCTCAGGTCAATGCATCATCAGCCTGTGTGGTTGGAGCGACCTTCCCTTAACCTTCCTGGCTGAAACTATTCTCTTGACCATGGAATAATTAAGTGTAGATATCTGCTTGCATTGCTACAATAAATAATTATAAATCTGCATTCTCATGCAGCATTTCTTCTCATAATGCTGCCATAATGTCATTTCCATTAGGATTATTTTTCCTCAATATACCGGTATTACCCCCAGTATTAAATGATCATGTAGCAGCTGAGATTACTCCCTTTCCTGCTGGTTTTTAATGCACAAAGCAATAAGCCTTTTACAATTGTGAGAACCCAGAGATTGTACCTGTCACTAAAGCAGTACAGAGCCTGCATTTAGGYAAGATTTAAATCTAACCTTGCTCAGCAGAGAGGAAAGGAAGAAGGAAGAGAGATCTCTCCTGCAAAACATCACCCATCTGCTGGGTGGAGGTGAAGTTCACAGGTGCCCCCTGTTCTCCCAGCTTATCTCAACCACACATCACACCTCTTCATTTTTTCATGCATTTACCTTTATGCAGCAACAACAGTGTAATTCAACACATTTCTGTAAAAAACTAGACATTATGCCAGAAATAATATGCAGTACACATGAGAGTTAATTAATTACATATTTTTCCAAATATTTCTCTGAGGTAATCTCAGGATTTTTTTTTGTCTTCAGAACTTGAAATGATGTGAAGCCTGTGGAGCCTGTATCCTTAGGGATTTTTCAAAACTTGTCTGGAAAAATCTTATAGGCAATCTCATCTGGCTCTGAAGCTGGCCCTGCTCTTTGCAGGGCTCAGGCTCAGCATCTCCAGAGATTGTTTCCAAGTCATTTTTTTAATAATTCCCTGAAACTCTGATTCCAAAATTGACATCTGAAGACAACAGTCATGACTCAATATACCGTGTATTATACCGCAAAGACCCTGGAAAACCTGTAATTGGTTTATTTCCCCAAAAAGGGGAAAAAGCCCCTTGGAATGTGAATTGTGGACCTTGCATCYGTATTCTTTTAAAGCTCAATGCAACAGGAAGGACAAACAGTAGCATTTTACCAGGTGTGACTACACAGACAATTTTATTATCTACAGTTAACAGTACAGGAAAGACAAATGCARTTATTTATCCATTATGAGGTTTCTTTTGGTTTTTATATTTTCTTTCACATAATGTCTGGCAAGCTGTAAATAGCACCAATTTTCCAACCTCTTCCATATTGCCAAGGTGATGTTTTTCATCCCTCCATTCACAGAGGATTCAAGAGATGTTACTCAAGATTGACTGCAACAGAAAGGGAGAAAAAATGCAAGAGCTTTCATAGGTGCACACAGATATTCCAAGTGTYCTTTTCCACTGAAGAGTGCAAACCTTCCTCTGGGAAAGGTGTTCCTGTGGATGACAYACCACTGCCTGAATAAACACCCAGAGTACCACAGCACATACAGGAAAACAAATGTGGTGGATGTATTCTGCATTGGAGAAACCTGTGACCAAAAGTGACCATGGTGCAGGAATCTACGTGTTCCTTTTGTTCCCTCCCTACAGAGGATGCCTGTAAACAGACAGCCAAAGGGACATAGGAAAAAAAAAATGACAAAAAAATGGATATGTGAGCTGTTTCCTTAAAAGCAG
>NW_026623258.1:3026014-3043234 GCF_030028575.1 Malurus melanocephalus | reverse complement strand
AGTAAGTCAGAGGAAGCCAGGGTTCTCTTAACAGCAATTGAAAAATCTTTCCTTTCCTTGCCCACGCCTCTCACAGCAGAGCACAGCACATTTTAACAGCTCCCTCGTTAAAGATGATTGTTCAATGCAGAGAGTAAGAGTAGCTTATGCAAGTCAGGGCAGATGTGAAGCGCTGTGCAGCTTGGAGAAGTTACACTTTCAAGCTACATTTTCATTCAGTGATTTCTTCATGGAAAAAAAAAACCCAAAAGTAAAACTTCAGAATACTGAAATAAAAGTTCTGATTTTGTTCAGCCTGAAGAAATTATAATAGAAAGTCAAAATTTAAATTGAATTCTCCTTGGAAGCTTGGAAGTAAGGCATCAAAATTGCAAGGTGAAAAGTTTCTAAAACACAGGAACTAGCCAGAACTTGTTACGTTCCTGAGTGATAAACACAAAGTTCAGCTGATCTTTCATGGAAAAAATATAGTAAATTTCCCTTCTGGGGGTTATATTTACCCAGCCTGTTCAGGCTGCATTATCACCCACTGTAATCTATTTAACTTCCATTCATGAGTCACTCTGACACTGCACTGCTTTTCAGCTCTGCAAACAATACAAAAACTCAGCTCCTAGCTACAAATAAAGAAGGAATTTTTAACATAATATTTTTTATCAATGAAASATATTGACACATGACTGTACTGTTGCCAGTCATATTTGCATTGAAGTTAAAAGGAATAAGAGCAGGACAATATTCGATAAACATCTCACAAATGCACTGCATGATCTATGAAGACCAAGTTCTAAGAGAAATTGAACACCAGTGATTCTATCAATTAGGGGCAACTATGGATTTGCAGCACCTTTTATGATTTGCCATGATAAAACTTCCAACGTGCATACTAACATAATAAAACACATTTTAAATGTAACCATATTGTATATAGCATATGGGATTGTAATATATACTTTATTAAAAATGTTTCACCATTATTTAAAGTTTGAAATAAAACAGTCATGTAACGCTCATTCATGTTACACATTCAGTATTATTATAAGCAATAAATACTATATTAAAGTTGAGGCAACAAGGAAGCATAACACATTAAACTGAGAATTAAACTGAAGCATATTTATATACTATAAAGTTGGAATGTGAATTTGGGAGTGGCAAGCTCCCATCATTGAGTTCCTTCCCAGTAAGAAGGCAGGAAAGTCTTTTTAAAAGATGTGATTCAGATACGCAGTCCTGGGGTGTGACACTTACAAAGATAAACAAAACTATCCAAAAGTAGATTTGGTCTGAACTCAGAGTCTGATCCCCAGGTCTGAGACGTGGTGTCACCTCCAAGAGATCCCAGCCTTTCCCTGGACYCTACAGGCCAAGCAGGAACATCCAKCACCRGGCTCCTTCCAYACCYGCACTCAGCACAACCCTTCTCAGTGCACRAATCTTGGGAAAATATCTGCTGGATTGGAAAATGCCTAAATTATTTCAGMAAAAAAATTCTGTTTTCACAGAATGCTTTGGGATGGATGAATGGGGGTGATTTGGCTGGTAATGGTTTGTGTCAGTAACAAACTAACAAACCATGAAAGTGCATTGTTTTGCCAAAGGGAAAGGTTTAGGAAAACAACATGAAAATTATGCCCAGGTGCTGAGGCCATAGGAGCACCCAAGCCTATTTTTTGCACCAGGAAAACTCACTTGAGCTTTCTTCCTAATGGCCAGATGGGTCCTTGCATGAAACCTGCTGGGTTCCTCCTGCAGTTCCAGGTAGGCAAATTATTTATTACTTCCTCTCCTGAACTGCTGGGAGCCTGATTATACACTGCTGGTGTTTGCTTTCTCAATTCAGGACTTGGCTGCATTTCCAAAAGAGAATAAATGCAATGTTAACGGTCAAAATTATTTTTGGTGTCAAACTCTGTACACAGCCAGAAACAGTGAAGCAGTGGGGTGGAGATTTCTTCACGTGAAAATGTGACAGTGAGCTTGGAAGTCCTGCCTCAATCCTGCCTCTACACACACCATAAAATGTAGTATCCTTCATATTCTGTTACACCAGCTATAAATTAATATAGCCCATACGCTGACAGAACACTGTTTATGATATACCTTGCACTTTTGCTCTCTGAGGTTCTAAAAAACATCCCTGTGCAAACCTGTGCTAACTGAATATCACTGAGCAAGTCCATCAGCAGCTGATTATCCCACTAACCCAGACAAACAGCAAGTTAGCAATAAATAAAAAATAAACAATGGGCTGTTCTTTGCTGTTTTGACAGCAGATGTCATTTCTGAGAGGAGTTCACCCCTTGCCATGCTCAGCGTGTTGGATGAAATGATGACGAGGAGGTGGAGGACAAACAGCTCCCTGCTCTGCCTCCAGTTTCGAGGTCAGAAGTCCTCCAGGGAACTGTGAGGCTTCTTCAGGCTGCAGGAACATCTGGGCCATATAACAACAGCTCATAGGCCATGAAATTTTACATATAGGGCGTGTGTGATTCACTCCAGGATATTGCCATACCCTCAGTGAAATCTCACCAGTGACTGCAAAGGCAGCAGGTTCAGGGATGGAGAAGAGCTCTTCATAAAATCCCAAATGTAGCACCACTCATGGATTGGCTCCAGAAGCCTTTTAAGGAAGCACTTGGGCTGCCTGGAGCCTGGGTTCTTGCCTGTCTTCCCAGGCAGGTTTTGCAACTCCCTGGGAACAAAGTTCTGCCAAGGCAGGATGCTTACTGACATCCACTCTGGGAGCCCTTTGGGCTGTGTTTTTGCAAACTGGCCTGGCTGCTGCACAAGCACCCCAGGGACCTGAGCCCCACTGGGATTAGACAAAGATTCATGATTTGGCACAGGAAATAGCATAAGATGTGATCTCAGGTCTGCCCTCTCCCTCTCTTCTTCTGCAGGGTGGTTTGGAACCCCAGGCTGGACAGAGGCTCCTGTGCATTTTTGCCCTTCTGTCCCAAATCCCACAGCTTCAGAAGCAGCTTCACAGTGCTCATTGCCTGCCCAAACCTTCCTGTTGCTCACTCCTTGGGCCATAGGAACTCTGCTGGGAACCAGCTCTGTCCCTCCTGCCCTGGGGCACACCCGTCCTCATGGCTGAGATCCCAGCACGGGGAGAGGTGGAGCAGCGGTCCCAGAAAAACGGGACATGCCTYAAGCTGGTGCTGCAGAGGTGGAATTAGGATCACAGAATATCCTGAGCTGAAAAGGAGCCACAAGGATTATCTAGACCGGCACAAGAGTCACACTATGTGCCTGAAAGAGTTGTCCAAACACTTTTTGAACCCTGGAAGTTGAAATCCCTTGGGATTGTGGAGGAATGGAAGTGCATGAAAAGGAGAATAAATTATTTTCTTTCCACTGCCTTACTAAAAGTGCCTGGGCAAACATTTCCCCCCTCAGGCTTGTTGTCACTCTTTTCTGATGTTCTGAGCCTTCCCACCTGCTAAACACCCATCTATCTGCTGGCACATCCCAGATTGAAGGCACATCTTTTTCTACTTGCCCATATTGTGAGCAAAAATTCAGTTTGTTGAAAGATGCTCAGTTGAAAGATGTTTAACTGAGTTTTGTGAAAGAAAAGCCTCTTCCAAAAAACGCTGCTTCTTGCATTTGCAATGAAAGATACAAGGGCAGATAAGCAAGCCCAGCATGTGTTTTGCAGTCAGGTTGCTGTAGTAAARTACAAATAAAAAGTCCCTCAACAGCCACCACAGAAGCCAGCGGACTGTGATTTTTACAAATGGAAAATCTGTCTTTGCTTTAAAAATTCACTCAATGTTCTCTTGGTCGCTCTGCTTCAGGTGTCTGTCAGTGCTCCAGAACTCCTGGGGCGAGAGGGATGTGTCCTGGAAAAAATCTGGCTCCCAGTGGAAGGAGGAGCAGTGGGGACTCAGTGGGAAACTGGAGCTGGAAACCATCGAGCTGCTGCCCGATCAGCCCACAAGGGACAGGAACTGCAGTGCTGTGACCTGCTCTGCCAGGGGCTCAGCTTTTATGAACCCAGGCACTAAATGAAAGGATGACTCTGGAGCTTTCTGTTCTCAACATTTGATCCTGCTGGGCTTCTCCTCTGCCACAACATGGGCACAAGTGTGCCCACCCCAGTTTCTTCATCATGTCTATAGGCTGGAAATAATTTACACCGAATATTTTTTCAATTCTCAGTTTCACCTTGCCTAGTTTTGGCCAGGTGAGGGTGGTGGTGCCTGAAGCTGTGTGGACATGTCTGGGTTGCTATTCTACACCACTCACTGAAACAGGGCACAACTRTGGAATTCTCACTTCCAGGGAGGGAGGGGGGTGGTTTATGGGAAAAGGTGCATTCAGAGGGTCTGGGGGACMATTTGTGTTCTTGTCTCAGGAGCCATGCAGCACTGGCTCAGGCCAGTGGGTCAGTAAGAAATTTTTTTGTATGTAAATCGCCCTCTTTTTGTACACTTCTGTTAATAATATTGCTGCTGGTGTTGTTACTGTTTGTTTTCTTATCTCACTGCTGTTTGCAGTAAATTGTCCTCATCTCAACTCAGGATTTCTGTCTTTTGTCCCTCTCATGAGAGGGGATGRGGGAAGGGAGCAGCTTAAACCAAGTTTCCAGCTTAAACCACGATGCACATTTACAAGTTACTTCAATTTAAAAATCACTTAACAGATTGTATCCAGGTTTTGCTTCTCCCTTCAATCTTTATTAATAAATAAAATAGGCTGGGGACCGTTTTCTTGCTCTGGGGCCAAGCAGAGCAGTGCAGCTCCCATCCACATGGCTGAACTGTGCACTGTGGCTGAGGGAAAACCAACCACAGGGGAAAACCTCATTCTGTGGAGCTCCTGGCTGGTTCAGGGTGCTGTTGGAGCAGTGCTGGGTGGTACAAGCCAGCAGTGATGGGGACCATGGTAACAGCTGGACACACCTCTCCTGTGTGCCTGTGCCTGAACCCCTGCTCCAGCCTCGTTTTATGAACCAGTATAGATGTACCTGGAGGGAATTAATGCATCCCAGTTTAGTTCTCCAAATCCTGATGYTTTCTAGATACTTGTAGCATGTGCTTCTAAATAGCATGGATGGGGAAAAAAGTTGACAATTTTATTTAATTTATGTCAGGATTTAATCTCATTAATTTTCAACTCAGGAACTTCATGGCTATGGCCAGGCAGGGTGTCAGGCTGTGCAATACCTGGTCTGTAAAAGCTGAAGAATTGCATCTGCAAAGGTGAGAAAGACAGGAGAAACCCACAGGCAGATGGCTCAGGGGACAGAGCACACTCAGAGTACAAGGTCTAGGAAAACCTGACCAAACAAAAATCATCCTGAAGTGTTAACACCCACACAGCCACTCATGCTTTCACCATACAGAATCACAGATGATTTTATTTTTAATTTTCCTAAGTGGTCCTGTTAGCACCCTGGAGAACAAGAAAGCTAATCTGCATCCTCCACTGGTCAAGGACCACAAGGGCTAGATAAACTTGATATATTTTCAGGAAGGAATAAAGCCCACAAAGACCATTATTTGCTATTTATTCTTCACTAAACACCTTCATGTCTCAGATAGCTTCAGCCACAGTGTGAATGGGGGTCTGGGCAGGTCATTTTCCAGGCAACCCCTGCACAGCCAAAGCCCAAGGGCAGGTTCCTATGGTGACTGAGCACTGTAAAGCTTTTTGCCTGACTCTTAGGGAGCACTTTGCAAAGTAGGAATGAAACACTACTCTGCTTAAAACCTTTTCCACAGGATTTATTCACCTATGGCTGGGCAAGCAATTAATCAGCTGCATTGCTCCTGAGGCAAGTGATAGGCACTTGAAGCCTTGAGTGTATCTGTTGGTTYTTAGCTGTAACCATTTTTAGGACGCAGGAATTGCTAGGGCTGAAAGCTTGGAGTATTATCTGTCATTACCTGCATAATTCCTATTCACAAACAAGATGGCCTTACTGAACTTACACAATTATTTTATGGATCGCATCCTATGCAGCAAATGCCTTGCACACTGGTGGCAAAGCAGGTATTAATATAGATAATGTAATGTTTATTTAATTTTCCAGCAAAAACAATGAAGAACCAGATTATACTTCATGTAATTCACAGTCTATGCCATTGACTTCTGAGCCTGTCAGATGTATTGTCCAGTGAAAAAAAGTAGCATCTCTAGCCTGGTCATACTAGTTTGAATTGCAGCATGTCAAGATTTTAGCTCCAGAATTCAACCTTAAACGTTTCACGTATTTGCCAAAATGGAACGTACCACATCTGCCAGAGGARGTGAGAGATGAGCTGCCCCTCTGTTTCCCATGTGGAATCACATCCCCTGTCAAACTCCTGCTTTCCACACCAGGCAGATGGTCAAGAAATACCTGGAGACCTCCGGAGCTGCGGGTGCTGCCATAATGTGCCACAAACCCATCACTGACCCGGCTCACTGGTGACAGAGGCCAYGTCACCTCCGGGCTGTGACACACGGGGCAGGACTCACCTGAGACTCCACAGGTCTGCAGCAGAGCTGGGGCTGCTGCTGGAGCCAAACRTGCCCGCAGGTTTTATCTGACCTTTACAAATCGCTCCTGTCACTCCGTGTTAGGACTCTCTCCAGCGCTGACAGGAAAAACAAGTCACCCTGTGAGTAGCGGGACTAATTGGTCGTTTCCTGTGCTTGAAGCATTCAGTACAAAGCTCTTTGTCTCTTCATTCATTTATCTAATATGGCTTGAACTCTGACTGCAGCCTCTCCCTCAGCCACTAGCGCAGTTTGCTTTCTTTTCCTATTTCTGTGAAACCTGTGGAAAATAAAGACCTTTGCAACTTCCTACCACCCTAACTGTCCTGTGAATGCGGGGTTTTGTGTGGGTGGTGTACTTGACTCAGTTATCATCACCAGGTTATCATAAATGTCAGGGTCTGTTGCCTAGGAAGGGAGTATTTCTTAATCATGTTAATTTAACCCATTTTACCGTGCTTCTAATCTTGGTCAGTGTAGGAGGACCTCTCAAGTTGCTCCTGTACATAACAAGCACACACAGTATTCATCTYGTGTCAGCAGCCAGGAGTGCACAGAAGAGCTGCTAAGCTGCACCAGGATCCTGAATTGGCTACAGATGTCCTGCAAATTATTGCTGCTGAATTTTGGTTGTGTGCAAACCTACTTTGCACATAGAATCACAGAATGGTTTGGGTTGRAACRRACATTAAAGACATCTGATTACAGCTTCACTGCCATGGGCAGGGATATCTTCCCCTARASCAGGYTGCTCAAAGCCCCAYCCAGCCTGGCCTTGAACASCTCCAGGGATGGGRCATCCACAGCTTCTCTGGGCAACCTGTGCCAGTGTTCCACCCCTTTCACAGTGAAGGATTTCTTCTTMATATCTAACCTAAACCTCCCCTCTGTCAGTTCAAAGTCATTCCCCATTGCCCAATCACTCCACACCCTTGTAAAAGGTCCCTCTTCAGCCCTCTTGAAGCTCTTTTTGGTACTGGARGGTGCYACAARGTCTCCCCAGAGCCTTCTCTTCACCAGYTATTTCAACATGCTTACAGCCCAGCTGGCTTTTCCCCCTGGCTTCCCATCAGGAGGGCAGGCACACATGAAACTCCATCTGCAAGATTTTGCCTCCCAAACCCTGTTCCCTGGGAAGCATGCAAGGATTCAGCAATTGAGACACTCAGAGCTGGGGCTGTATTTCACTGTAATTCTTGCTCCTGAAGGACTCTGGTCTGCCCTTTGGCCTTCCTCCCTTGCAGAGCAGAACCACACAAGAACAACAGGAACATGAGAACCTGCATGGGACAGACTCCTTCGGTCTGAAAAGCCACACGGTGCCATTGACCGCAGGATGGACAGACAGACAGGAAACTCCACCAACCACAGTGGCTGCTCCTGCCCCCTCAGCAGATTCTTTCCTGCTTTTCTGATTCATCACCACCAGCTGCTCACATCTTCATGCACTGTCCCRTGTGGTGGCCCTGGTTAGCTAGGTTAGTGAACTTCAGTTACTGGTTTTTCTATTTCTTTTGATCAGATACACTTCATTTTGCAAAGATTGTTGTAAAACTACTTCAGTTTTTAGCAACCAAGTCAGTGAGCACTGGCAGATCCTGGTGGTATGTGATATTCCCCAGCAAATGAGCATTAGCTACCTCTGAGTGGAATCAGACCTCACACAAGTGGGTACATGAAACAGGCTTCAAACAACCCAAAGAAAAAGCACTGCAAGCAGAGTGTGACTGATCTCAGGTRTTGCATTCCTTTCTCTTGGTTATGGCCCATCACAATTGTTATTTGGTAATTTCTCAAGAAAAGAAAATGACATTTGGTTCAGGTTTAGTAAGTTCCATGAAACTTTTGTCCTGGTGTGTATATTTCCCTTTATGTATTCATAAGATCTTCCTTGTTATCTGTGTGCCTCCTGTAAGCACCAGTCAGGGTTTAGCTGAACTTGTTTTTCAACATAAATATGATTTTCAAACTTTCACATTCTGAGGTCCCTGGACAGGATGGGGTACCTGACAGATGTATCTGAGAGCTCATTCTGGTCAAAGCCACCCATCCCCAGGTTTGACCAAGCACCTCAGCAGTGCTGTAGCCAAATCTCAGAAGTATCCAGGGCTGAGGAATTCACCACTTCCCTGGGGAGATTAATCCAATGTCTTGTTGAGACTGTAACAAGGARGAGGCTGTGGGAAATTCTACCAAAAGCCTCAGAGAAATCCAGGTAAACAATGTCCACTGCTCGCCCYACATCAACCAAGCAGGTTATTTTATTGTAGGAGGCAATCAGGTTTGTCAGGCACAATTTGCCTGTGGTGAATCTGTGCCGGCTTTTCCCTTTTTTGTGTTTCATCTGGCTTGTGATAGCCCCCAAGGAGGATTCATTCCATAACTTTCCCAAGGACTGAAACAAGACTGATGGGCCTACAATTCCCTGGATAATTCTTTAAGCCTTTCTTGAAGATGGGGGTAATGTTAACCTTCGTCCAGGMTTCTGGGATGTCCTTCAATCTCCATGACTTCTCAAAGATTACRGACAGCRGCCTCACAATGACATCAGCCAGCTCTCATGACACCCTCGGGTGGATATTGTAGGGATCATGGATGTGCAGGGGCCAAGCTCCTGTAAGTTTGTGTTTGTCTCAGCCTGGACTCTTGCTCCAGTGCTGGTAAAGACAAGAGTGAAGAAATTGTTGAGAAACTCTGCCTTTCCAGTGTTACTGGTGCCTAATTCACCTCTCCTGTTGGACAGCAGGCCAATATTTTCTTTCTCTTTCCACCTGCCGTTTACATACCTGGATAACCCTTTCTTGTCGGTTTTGACAACAGTTTCTCTTGCCCACGGGAGCCTGTCCCTGGTTGGGAGTGCAAGGAGCCCTCAGAAGGTGACCGTGCTCTTCCTCTTGCAGGTGTCCAAGGGCAGCAGTGGGGAATGGGATTTAGAGACCCCCAGCTCTGCCACCATCTCCAGGCTGCAGGGATCAGCCCTCTGATACCTTTCTGTACTATGAGGTGCGAGAACTTCTGAAAGCATATGTTTGTTCTCTGTAATAAACAAGAGAATATTTGGCTCCAATATTGTGATTAATATTAAAGTGGGTGAGGGAAGGTGGGAGGACACGAAAAAGTTGAAAACACTCGTTCCTGAAACTTCAGCATACTTTTCAGCCCCCTAGATGTGATACAGTCCTGGTGTACCTGAAGAAGAAGCACAGCACAGAAGGCTGTAGATTGTATTGTGATGTTTCTCAGTGCTCACACCTTGTTTAACATGGATGAATGCAATGGAAAGGTGCCGGAGGGTTGATGGGAGGACAAGCAAACTTCTCAAGAGGCAGTTCTGAAATAACACACAAAGTGTCCTTACTGGCCAGAGGAACTGTGCTGTGCAGGATTTATTTTCCCATTTAGGAAACTGGGGATCAGGGTAGGAACTCTGCATGGAATAAATTCTGATCTCTTTTTTTCTGTAAGGTGTTTKCTAGAATGATAGTAATGCCTCCTTGCTCAAGGTAAAGCTGGAGTTTGTGCTGCCTCATGCAGAGAAAATRTGAGGAGCCCCAGGTAACTTCTTTTGGTGCAGGTAGGGAAGGGGAGGGATGGTCTGAAATGTGCTGCTGGAATAACAGGGAAACAAGCTGGAGCAGGCACGAGAGGCAGCAGTGCTTGGTGAGGAGGGAAATGAGCGCAATGCATAGAAAACAGGCACATTCTCAGAACAATACAACMTCACATTATGGCGTTATGCAAGTTCCTACCCCAGCCAAATTCCCTTTCCAGGCAGRAGCCAGGGCAAGGACATGGCTTCAGAAAACCCAGTGGAAGCACAGAAGCTGGATAAGGATTCCCAGCTTCAGTTCCCAGACACAGGGACTYTCAGCAGCACCAGGGAGCTGCACTGCCTTGCTCCCAGTGCCCAACAGCTCTCCCTGATGTGCTCAATAGGAACCTCACTCATTTATGTGAAAGAGACTTTGTTTCTGACTTGCAATGGGACATGTGACACGGGCCTGAAGCAAATCAGTAAATACTGAAATTTTCTCTTGAGGAGGCAAGGGTGGGGCGGAGGACACGGTAATTACATGTTCCCCRTGGGTGCTGCTTCTCTTTGTTTGCCCTAAGCAGCTTTGGAGAAAGCATTCCTGATTGTGTATTTCACATTTGCACTGCCTTCTTTGCTCCCCTCAACAAATACTCCCATTTAGAAGGTTTGTCATTCTTCCCACGGGATCCAACAGCATTGGGGGGATAACAGAACCCATGGTTGGTGGGAGATGATCTGGGATGCTCTCCTGGAAATCCTGATRTGTGTGCTGTGACACCAGCAGGATTCAGGGGCCAACAAAGCTCAAGGCAGAGTGGCCCTAACAAGTCACATGTTCCTGGGGGTTATGCTGCTGTCCTCTTTCTCCTCCTTCTCTGAACTCCCCAGCTTTGCTACCTCTAAGATCTGGAGAGGGGGACTGGAAAACTGAGTSCAGGATCTGTACTTTGCTGAGACCTCTGCAGGATGGGGCATGGAGAGAAGGAAAGCAGTGATGAATGGTGATTTCCTGTTGAGCAAAAAGCAAGAGAACTTGCCACAGCCTTTGGCTGTCATCTTGGCAATGAGCAAAGGTGTCCTTGCTCCTCACAAGCCTGAAGTTGTGAGCCCTAAATCCTCTTTTGATATCACCTGCTTTGCCCCAAGCAGCACTGGAACCATGTGGATAAACACTGGAACAGTGTGAGTACCCCTGCCCCTGCCAGGACCTGCTGGTTTGGAAGCACTGACTCAGCTCTCCCTCTAAGACCTCTGTCCTTCGTGGTCCATGGAAGTGGAAGAGGAGGGGGAATGCCAGAGGAAAAGCTGCAGTGCACCTCTAAAGCAAAGTGAACACGCCAGTGAACGATGTTGCACAATGCCGGAGCAAAAGGGAACAGAAACCCACCTCTTGGAAAGGAGCAGCAGCCTCAAAGGCCTCAGTGCTGGGCCGTGATTTTCCCATAGCCGTGTTTTCACAGCTGTGGTTAATGTGTGACTGATCCTCGCTGTGCAGGAACCACACAAACACTGCTCCGAGCAGCGACTCTGGGATGGAAGCGGAGATGGCAACATCTGAAAAGAATACTCAGAGCTGACAACRCTTCTGAGCAGGGCTCAAATCATTTATGTCATGCCTGAGAACCTGAGACACTCGCAGCCAGGCTCCGGTGTCTCTCTCTATATGTATGTGTAACAAAAAAAGACAAACCACCTCCGAGAACAATAAACAGTTCAAAGGCTTGTGTTCCCGGGCAGTGGCTATCAAACATTAACAGCACTATTTGAGCAGGAAGAGCAGACTCAACCTGCACTTTTAAGAGCATATGCAAACTGTCTTTTCCTCCAGTAGCACATTATTAGCAATAATAATAATAATCATAATAAAGCCACATTTTCAATCTGAGTAAAAGGCAGGTAATTTTGCCCCAAACAGCCATGTTTTCCTCTGTGCCACCCTGAGAGCAATAAAACTCATAGAAGTTCCCCTTGAACCATTGCTCTGTGTTTGAACACTGAACACTCAACTGTTGTTTCAAGTTATTCATAAAAGGAACTTGAAGCCTGGAAGTACTGAATGAGAAATGACTTCATCAGGGCCGTGTGCTGCCTGTAGCTGCTCGTACAATCCCTGTGACAGTCCCTGAAGGGCTGGCCAGGCCCTGGTGTCCATCCACAGGTGGGCTTTGTGGGCCTCTGACCATGACTGAGATGGTTTTTGATTGCCACAAAGTCAGCTTTTCAGATCTCCCCAGGTAGGGCTGGATAAGCGATGAGATGGGCCATCTGCTCCCTTGTTTGGATACCTGCCAGCTCTTTCTTTTTATACCATATCTTAAGCTTTATTTTCAGGAGTTCTAGTCTGGGGAGGTGTTGTTAAAATACAACTATGTTCTTTTATGACATTTTGAAATTATCTCAGTCTTCAATCCAGTTGTTTTGTTTTTGTTATGCACAAATACCCTAAGTTTCAACACTTTTAAGCTTTCCTCAGCTAAAGTGTTGTGTAAGRCAGTGCATGTGTCTGTCWGAATAGYAAACTGTGTGATTCCCTGTGCTCASACACTGGCACCCAGCAMATCCCCCAAGCRCAGCAGAAGGTTCCAGAGCAGGAAYACTCATGCTCATTGCCASAGCAGCAGCTCCTGGCTCTCAGCATAAACTGCTTCCAAACCTGATGGGAGTCGGGTGCCAGAAAAGAAAGGTATCTCAGGCAGAACCTGCATTTCTCAGCTCCTGCTGAGTTTCTGCAGCACTCAAACACATTCCTGCCAGAAAGATGCAATGGGGTTTGCCACATGAAGAAAACAGCTGCTCAGTCACCMAAGGCATGGGCTCCATGGCTTGGTTTAGAGGGAGAATGCCCTGGTAGCATCAGCACAAGTTCCTTCCAGGCTGCCCCATCCTTTCCTCAGTGTCCCTGCCCTCACTCATCACCTGCAGCAGCCCCAGCTCTGCACAGGAGGAATCCAGCTGGCTCCTGCCTCTGACTTCCAGGTGAGATAGGTCAGAGTGGTGGATTTTTTKAGGCTTGGGGTTTTGAGATTGTTTTTCTCCTCTCACTATTTTCAAATGCATTGCACATCAGAGGGGTACCACAGTTTGGGGACCCCTGGCCTCGTGGCACATGTTAARCATTCCACTGTCTCCCACACAGGTTCTCAGGGACCAGGAATGCTTTGATGGTTGGCTCAGACAAGTAGGGGTTCACACTGAGGACATTTTTATACAACAAAGTCACATGGCTTTGGTTAAACTGGAACAGCTGCRCTCTGGGATCCATGATCTAGCCAAATCCTAATCTTTATTTTTAAATCATACCTGTTTATCCTTTGCTCTATGCCATTTTGAAGTAGGGTTTTCTACTTTTAAAAGCAGTTAGTATTTTCTGACTTTTTTTAAATTTAGTGATTGCCTTTCTCTAATTCCAGTTTTAATMTCTCATTAGCACATTCTGGTGTGTCCATACAGATGCAGACACAACCACGTGCACGTAGATATGTGTGTGTGCACAAAGCAGAGCACACTGGTCCAAACCATCTTTTGTTATCCTCTCAAGGAATGCTCCAGGAGGCTGCCCATCTGCTTTTCTGTGCTAAAGGAGGAGAGTAATAAACTAGAGAAAATTAAAAAAAATATAAAAACAGGGTGAGAAAGAGGGAAGATTTTTAACTGGTCTCTCTGTTCTTTGCATAGACTATTGGCTGAAAGAAATCCCACTGACTCAGAAACATTTCATATTGTCATCTTCCTGAGCATCCACCTTCATATTCAATACATTTTGATCTTTCCCCCCCCCTCCCCCAGCGTTAATGGAATGATTATCAAAGTTTTCAATTTTTTAAATGTTTATATTGCCAATTTCTTCTTTTTTTTTTTCTTGTTCCCATATTATTCTTTTGCCTAAATTGCTCATCCCCATCCTTGGCACTGTCCTGYACCATGACAAGMATGCAGACAGCTCTTGTATGACCTGGCAGTCTGTGTTTTCCTGAGCTGAACAAACCAAACACCATTACTTTACTGGGGCAAGAGACTCTGTTCTCCCACAAAATYTTAATATTTTTCCTGTGTTCCTTCCCAACATGAATTAACCCTTGACCATGCAGGYGATGATAAGCAAAGGGCTCACTAGTTCTTTGTATAATGATACCCATGATGCCAACAATTCCCTCTACTTGCTGGAAATATTTGCTGGCTACTACATGCTGTATTTACTTATATTTTTCCTTTCTTACAGCTACATCATACATAATTATTCTCAAATTGACTAATTCACCTAGTCTTTCTTTCCCCCTTATTCCCAGGTTAGAGCAGAAATTCCTTTKGTTATCCCCTTCAAGCTTGACCTTGTTCTGTTGAAGTTGACCCTAAGTGTTAATTGTCAGAATATTAATGTATCATTCATACCCTAAACATTCATACTCTAAAAATACCCATTCATACCCCAAACCCTGTTTCAGGGCACCTATATTACCAACAAYAAATATAATTCTGTGTATTTCCTTCTATGTCAGACAGTATTTAGAAAGATGTCCCCAAAATGAGGTCTTTTCTCCYCACTARGTYTTTGCCTTGCAGAGCCTGCTGCTCYTTAGCTCAKTCCTCACCACTTTACAATTCATCCACTAATCCCTAGCTTCCTCCTTTTGATKATTCATTTTCTGTGTGGCACTGATAACTTGCTTTAGTGGAGTTCAATTACAAAAGATTGCCTTTGACTGAAAAAAACCCTGCTATCAAAAAGCAAGATATCTGATTAGTCAGGCACAATCAACTTTTGGTGAACCTGTTTTGCATTTTGTCCTGTATATCATCATCCTACTTTTTAATTTCTCTATCCATCAGATCCTTTTGTAAGACCCTGCATACTGCTGAGGCTGCACCTTTTCCTCTCCTCTTTCTTTAGTGAAGACACTGCATTTCATTTTCTGCAGTAAAATTGCTGTCCCTCTAACTTGACAAACTTATTAAAAATTCTGTCCATCAGGCTCCCAGTTTTATGAGCTAAACACCCCAGAATGCTAAGTAACTATTTGGTTTTGAGCCTCCACCTCACTTCTTGCATATTTAAAATTAAATTTGGTTTGTTTTTTTTTTTTTTTCAGTTTTACAGCTATCTCAAATGGAGTGAATTTCCCCCTGCACCTTTATTCCACGACTAATTTTCATCAATACACATGCTAGTCTTGATGMAGACTCACATAAGGCATTTATGAAATGCCTGACATAGTTTTTCTTCTCAGCACCCCTGTAGAGTGGCCCTCTTTTTTTTCCTGTTCTCTATTTCAATTACAAGATTATACAGCCTTTTAGATTTGCTTTAGCTTCCTTTATAGGCTCTAATGCAACCTGACAAAGTGAGAATTGTGAAAAGTCCTCCTTCTCTCATAGCTTGCCTTCTTTGACATTCAGTGCATTTACACCCTCCAGCTCATTTTTCCAGAACAAAGAAGGGGTCAAATTTTTCTGCCAGCCACATTCTTTGCATCTCACTTGTGAACAAGAGCAAATGTGATAATTGCTCCAGGATGGATGRAGAGGAAAGTCAGGAAGCACAGTGAACAGAAATGTGACTCAGGAAARCCCAGGCCAACCTGTGCCAGAGGCAGACCAGCCCTCCTGTGGATTATTCTCTCTTGGTACAACGAAATTTCTCTCAAGTGCAGACTGAGGATCAGACAAGTGTTGCACATGCAAGGATTTTCACACAGGAATTTCCCACTTCCACAAGCTTCCCACTTTGTTTTATTCCCTCCCTGCCACCTTAACTTCACACATTATTACTGGCTAGAAAAGAGGAAGCAGAAGTCTTGGTAGCTCCTAAGGAAGAGAATAGCAGAGTGCTGGTAAGGCAATGCAACACAAACCAGCCAACTCTGATCTTACACAAATCTTTTACCCCGTTTAAGGGACCAGCAAAGTTGGCATCAAGTTCMAAAGCACTTTCCAGCTGTGTTTAGCTATGGAAGCAAGTCTCCTAAACTCAATTCTTTAATCCTTTTGCCTGATCTCAAAAAATTCTGATTATCAAGATTCCTCCAAATGTTGGTTTTTTTATTTGTAAACACAGCCTCCATGGTTCCAGTGTAAGCAAGGGAAGTTTAAAAACTCAAAATACAGTAGCTAGTTTACAGAACAAAAAAATAAGTTTCTTGCAGTTCAAAACCTTACAAAAGAAAATAATTGTAAAGCTTCAGTAAGACCCACCCAGACAAACAGCAGCTCTTGACTTCCCTGTTTAGTGAAGGACATTTTCCTCTACTTTAGTGTTGCTCCATCTCCTCCCACATGAGCCATAGAGCCCCAAAGTAATTGATGTTACACAGCAGAACACTGAGAACAGGCCTGCTCTGTTCTCCCTCCTTGGGGGTACAATCCCCAATTTGTCTTGGAAAGSAGGTTTCAAAAGAAAGGCTTGGAGCTGCCCTCCTACAGCAGTCTCTCCTCTCAAACTCCTGAGGGCAGAAGATGGGCAGCAAGAGGAAGCYCTGTGGCAGATTTACACTTTTCATCACCATTTTGGGGATGGTGACATACYGTACAAGGAGAGGTCCTAAAACCAGAACCAGAATTAAATATTGCAGGCTCTAACAAAGCAATTTCATTAAAGTCTCTACCAGAGGACATTTGTATCCCWCACCAGTGCCTTTAGCAAGAGCAGCTCACTGCAACCCAAAGCAGCACTCTTACCCTTCAAATGCTGAACTAATCTGTGTCTTTAGCCCCAAAATTCACACTTCTGGAAGCCAAATTCCTTAAAGASCTAGGGAGTCTTAAAAAMWASATSTWKTTTTTAATTATTATAYGCATCARTGTTCACAGGTCAGACACATTCTTGCCAAAATGCCATTTATTGCAGTACACCTTTACATGGCATACAGATAACCCAATGTTGCATCTTCTGTCAGAACTCGTATTTCATTTGTACCACTTAAATAACACAGAATGTCATGTTTGTTTCACAAACTGTCAGTTAAGACTACCAAAATATACACTTTTGTTTTCCTTTCCCCCTAACAAGGTTGTGAGGTACAACTGAATTTTACTACTTTATCTTCCTGTGCTTTACAAGAACCTTTTCATAGACAGACCTATCAAATATTTCTACATTCCTATACAAAGCAAAGAATTACAGCTGAAATTAACACCATCTGGTCATTGCATTAACCTACAAAAATTCATTCAGTAAAAAAAAAAAAAAAAAAAAA
>NW_026623258.1:2921895-3025987 GCF_030028575.1 Malurus melanocephalus | reverse complement strand
AAAACCCAAAACAAAAAAAACAACTGAAAACAAAACATCCCTAACAAAAAAAACATAATGGTCGTTGCAGTTTTACTTAAAAAAACCAGATAGCTACACATATGCACAAGTTCTCCATGTGCATGAAGAAGAGTATGGAATCAAGACATTTTGGGTTTTTTTCCTTGTGTTTGCAGAGAAGGCACCAATTTTAGCTGCATGGCAGCTCAGGAGTGTTTTATTCTTCATTTAAATTACACAGGTTTTTAAGTTTGACTGTTAACATGCAACATTTGTACCAACTGTTGCAATATAATCCAATATACTCCAATCATTCCCTCTGGCTCAACAGCACAAATATTTACATCAGTTGTAAACACTCCTCCACCCACCCCATACCTTCTGCACTGAGTGACGAGGAACTGAAGTGGCAAGAAGCGACCCAAAGGCAGAGCAGAAGTAAGGCTTGTACAGAACACCACATTTGTGTTCCCTCGGTCTGAGATACTCTGGAGAACTCCAGACCCCCAAGGAGGCATCAGTGCCTGACATCTGACAGCACACTGACCACACACAGCTTCAGGCACCCACACTTTGCTCAGGAGATGCTTTTTGGCCCTTACTGGTGTGACATCCCTGGAGTGGCTTCTCTCCAAAGTGCAGGAAGAGCTTCTGAGGAGCCGCTCTGGAGTGGCGAGAGTCAAGCACACCAACTGCTGTGTCTGTTTAAGGCCACCTACACTCAGCCTTCCCCAGGYTCTTTTCAGATGCTTCTCTACTCCTTAGCTGCATTGCTGACATGCTGCTCGCCCCCTCCCAGCCCWGTGTGCCCAGGCACCCTGTGGCACAGAGGGCAGAGCATGTTCCACACAGCCACAGTGAGCAGAGGTGCTACAACGCGCCCCCGTCACCCTGCATCACACAGGAGCACGGGCTAAGGTCACCTACAGCAGGACAGCCCAGCCTCCACTCAGTGCCTGGGAAAGGGAATGGCTGAGATGAGACTGCTTGGAAAAATCTGCTTCTTACCTAAGCCTTGCAAGAGAGAGAGAGAGAGTAGTTAGATAGTCCAACTCTATCGGTAAGATTAACTCTCCACTTAGTTTTGGGATTCTTGGGGTTTGTTTTGTGCTAATGTATTTACCAACTGCTCGGGAGCTGGTTCTGAGTATGGGATAATGCTTCCAAAATATAAGTTATTTCAAACCACATGACATCATTTTTTGCCCTGCCCCTCACACCTCCTTTCRCTAGAAATCAAGTTCAGGTTGATGTTTCATAGGCATTAAGTGCTCCAAATACAGCTGTCAGAAAGAGCTAGAGGACTGCAGTGTMCCAAATGTCTGCCCAGAACAGCCACTTGTTACACTCAAAACATATCTATGRGTTAAATAGGAAGGATCCCTGCTATACAGAATTTGAGCACTGGTAATTGTTTATTCTTGCTAGCCCTTTCCCTAAATATCAAAGAGTTTTACACATACAGTGCTCCCTTATCTTCTCCCCACCGCCCGTCCCAGCAGTCTTTAGATAAACCAAAGTGAGTTTAGGAACTTGCAGTCCCACTTCTGTTAAAAAAAATAATAATAATAAAAAAAAAAAGTTGTGCAAGAAAGCAGGGAATGTTCAATGAATCCAGATCTATTTTGTAGTTATAAAATTTCCAATGGCAAAGTGGTAAGGGCAAATAACCCAATGATCATATGGCTTAAGTTTAATGCAAAGCACACTAGGAGGTCCACGTGCAGGGAGAGAAGAGTCCAAGAAAGATGGAATAAGAAGTGTCCTGAAGATCAGTGTTTATGCATAGAATTCCTCTTGTTTGTGTGGTTTTTGGTATCCTCCGTTAGACTGTTTTGGTTCATCCAGTGAATAGCTGCCTTCATCTTTTTTCTTCATTCTGTACAGCATAAATGCAACTAGAAACACAGCAAACACCAAGCCTACAAGTCCTCCAGCAATAACACCTGGAAAGGAAGAAAAAGACACAGATTACTCCAGATGCCATACCATACTATGATTTTAAATTCCAGACTATTCCTCATCTGTTCCCAAAGGAATTAATTTGCCCTTTGCCCCCTCCCAAASCAGTGCCCCTGCCATTGCTCAAATACACCAGCCAGTCCCAGGGACACAGACATCCCACTGGGCCATGCTGCAAAGCACACAAGGCTATGGTGTTCAACCCTGGGAATTTGACTGAGGCAGCASAGAAATCTTACTGTAATTTTTCAGAGTAGTGAAGGAGTAGGTTTAGACAAAGTTGCAGATAAAGCAGTCACTGCAGCTGCTATTACCAGACTAATATTCGCCCCGTTAGGGTTTTGAACASAAAATCATCACCCTCATTTCAGAGGTCTAACATAAAACATTGGCTTCCATGCTCAGRGATGTATTTGCAGAACTGCAGCTTCTGCTGCCTGGAGGCTTCTCCAGGAATCTGCTTTCACCAATGAGAAATCCAGAATGTCTGGTACCTCCAAGGACTTCTTTCCTGTCCATAATTCCCGAGGCTCCTGCTGCTTTGGCATTCCTCTCAAAGTCAGCCAGTACTTCTGAGTTCTGCGTGGGGRCCAAATCCTCGTCCTTAGTCAAGATGAAGTCTCCCTGTTGGGACATACAAGGCAGGTTATTCACRTTTCTCATCATGTCTGTTTTTGGAGACTTTCCTTGTTTTTGCCTCATCTAAAACCTTCCACCAACATAACCCACCAAATCAATCATTGTTTTTGACAAATTAACACCCTTTCCTGCCAAACCAGCCTCCTGCATGCTATTAAAGCCATCTCCCTGGAAAGGGTGTCAGAACTATTGGTCCTCACCGGGTCTCCAGAGCCATCTTCAGAAACCTCCTCACGTGTAGGAACGACCTCCTCCGGAGCTATCGCTGCGGGGGTGGCAGCGATGTCACCCTCATGATGGGCAGTAGAGCGGGGCTCGGGCACATCCTTGGTGTCTGGCACAGCAGAGCTGGGCATTTCAGGTTCAAGCTCGTGCACCACAGCTGAGGCTTCTGAAGGAGTTACATGARCCACAGAAGGGAAGTGAGCAGTGGGGCTTCTCGCTGTTGTTGTGACCGTGTGGCTTGTTGGTCTCCCATCAGGTGAGCCCAGGATGGGGCCTTCGTCCTTCACAGCTACAACTGGCTCCTCTGTCACCAGATTACTGGTTGTAGAGGGAGATGGTGCTTCCTTTTCAGTTCGGCTCTCAATCCCAGGAAGTGGCTGTTCACTGAAATCCACTGGTGTTGCTGGTGCTGAGGAATTAGTCAGTCCTCCTGGGGTTCTCCAGGTGCGAGACTGGTCAGTCAGGGGACCTGCAAAACCAACAAAAAAAAGCATTATCCTTGGCCAGTTTAGAGACCTATTAATAGTATCTTCAGGACACTGTTCTAAGGAGGATGCCTAACCTGCATAGCCAATTTTCATAATAACAGCAGTCCAGTTTGTAATTCCTCATCTTTTTCAGTGGAATAAGGAAAGGACAGACCAATRTGCTATTCAGCAATACTCTGTTAGTCATCCTCTACTCCCCAAGGCAAAAGTGCCTGTCTATTTGTAGTGATGTTGACAAGGGAAATCTGCTTTCAGTACACTGGTTCCTCAGGGTGATTATCTGAGTCTTTTTCCATATAAACACTTTTATTTGATTCAGAGCAGTCACACCTTCAGTCTCTACCACATTTGGCACTGATTTCAGGGTCTTTATTTCTGCAGAGTTTAATCTGAAATACAAGCCTGTGGCTGGAAGGAAGCAGCAGGATACCATGCTTTGGCTTTCAATGGGTTGCTCTTTTCTCACTARCAGCCCCTCAACCTCAGCTCTGAACACCAAAAGGTCTTTCTCATGCAGTTCAGCAAGCACTTTGACAGACTTTTCTCCCTACCCTAAACCCCCTTTATCACTTATAAAAAATCACAGCCCATGGGAACATGCACCTCTGATGACAGATAAAGTCTGCACTTGATACATTTTCGCAGGCTGGGGCTTACACACCCTCAAACATTATCTGCTACCAGCTCATAAATGCCCTGGTTATGATTTTAATTCCCCACAAGTAAAGAATCTCTCCAATTTCATAACATTCTTCACACAGCATCTCACATTAGCAGCTGCATGKAATCTACCTCTGCATCTGCTCCCTTTCAGGTCTCCTACAGCTCATTTCCTACTAATTGTTAKTATCTCAAGGAGTACAAGATTAATAGATGAGGCTCTTTCTCTCTTCCCAGCTCTCATATTCTGGGATGGGGGTGTGTGTATGGATTCCTCCCTCTCCCTTCACCTGGGTGTTCATGGAAATCTCAATTGCCACATTCCAGAAGGATCAAGCACYAACAGTGCAAGTGCTAATAACTCACCTGCACCTGAACCTGAGAATGTGTCATCTTCATCACCAGATGAATCAAGGTCRTCAGGGGGAAGGTTCAGATTTGTAGTTTGCTTTAAAGAGAAGAGCAAAAAGATGTGTCAGTAGTGAGATTAAAGCTGCTTGCACAGCTTCCTCTCAGGGCTCATGTAGGTCGCACGAATTTTCCTTGTTCAGATTGCACTTTTCAACTTCCTTCAGTCCTGCCCCGTACCCAAAAGAGTCCCAGTGATTACTCTGGTGCTGGAAATGTCAGTCTTGCTGTCTCCCTTGTCTGCGCTGCTTCCAGGCTGCACTTGCTTTGGGAAGGAAGAAAGCAAGGAATCCATTGAGTGCTGCATCCTGGCAGCAGGCAATGCTCAGTCCTTACCAGCCTGTTTTGGGTGCTGGCTGCTCGTGTCTTCCCTATCTACCAACCACTCCATCTGCAAATCCCTGCATCAATTCTGAAGAGCAGAAACCCAAGGGAGGAAAAGCAGTTTGTCTTCCTTCGCTTTCTGACTCAAACACTGTTCACATATCTGGAACTACAGCACCTAGCTGGAAGGAGAATCAAAGCCCCTTTTTATTAAGTGTGGGCACTCAAAATAAGTCCAGAGAAAGAAACCAGCCTTCCCTGTCAGAGCATAAGCCCTAAACTTTCTCCATGTACACTCCAAAGAGTACACTAACCAGCACAGAAATCCATCTGCTGAAACAAGAGGCAGAACCCCTGTTCTGTGGCACTTGTTTGTCACAGCACACAACATTCAAAGCTGTTCAGGCTCTCCAAAAATGACAACACTCTTAGTGTTTACTAATTTACTAATTACAGAGTGATTACTTCATGCACTTTGTTGGYCTGTGCTGTAAACACTCACTGCTCCTATCAGTACAACATGCCTGGCTCTCAGCTCAGACCAGCCCAAGGTTTATTTCTGCAGAGCTGCCATTACCTAACCCGTCATTTCCCCTTCTTAGATTTCAAACCAAAGCCCTCTAAGTTACTTCTTCCAAATTTCATCTTTTTGACATCCAACTACATTCCCTGTTTTCACAAATTTTGACTCCTATTCCATTCTCAAGTTGCCTTTGTCAYCTTTTTCCACCACTGACATCCTCAAGTTTGGATGCCACATTGAATCATCCAAGCTGTGGAATCCCAGTGATCCCAAGGAGCGGAAGGTCTCATTTTATTATGCAAAAATAAGACATACATTGGACAACAGGACRTTCTTGTCAGCTTTGCAACCAGGCCCAATGCATTTCTCTAGCTTCCATTAACACAGCATCACTTAAAAATTAATATAACACTCATCTCACCCCAGGAAGAAGTTTGCCAGCCCTAGTATGTACTGACAAGCAATCCAGCTCTGTTGCTGTTTTATTAATGACAATGGATGTGTTTATTGGYCCTATCTCCTTTTCTTTCTTTCTAAGATACCAGGCTTATCCAGTTTTCTCTGCCATCCTTGATACCTTCCCCATTCCCCACACTTCCACAGAACAACTAGTTTCCAATGTTAATTAGCCCATTAGATTCCACCTCTTTGAAGACAAGGATCCAAGTGGCCACCAACCTATTCAGCCCCAAAGATCTTACACTTTCTAGGCAATTATTGTAGTTATATGACTTTTTTTTTTAAGTAACAAGAAAATAGGAACAGTATCCCCCTTATATGGACATTAATTTTTTTAGCACTTGCCTTCCCTACTGAAAATAAAACCCCAAAACCCCAAACCTTAAGCTTCTGCAAGCACATTTCTAGGGTGAATTGCCCTTCGATCTCTTGCTTAACTGCAAGCCATGAGGTAATTTGGATTTTTGGATTTGTCCCTGCTTGTTTGCACTGTGCTTTTGCACCCTTCCATGGAAAGTAGGTCAGATAAGTACTTCCCGTGTGTTTTCCTTCTTGTGTGGAAGGGCGGTGACTCACACAGGCTGAACTCACTACACTTCAAATATTAAAGAGTACGAACTGTTGGTGCATAAAGAATAAAGAAATTACAGCCAGGCTGCCCAAACTCGGCTCCCTTGCGCGCCCTTTCCAGTACACTCAGAGATAAGCGAGGCTTTGAAAATTGCACCATTTTTGATRATGGGGGTGTTGGGACCATTTTTCTCGCTCACTTCTCACACCAGCAGTGGCAAGCACAACCCTCTGTTCTTCCACTCAGCCTGACTGAGTGCAAAAGGAGAACATGCTGCTAAAGGTGAGGGTTGCATTCTCCTCCCAGGTGGAAGACTTCCCTGGAGCAGCTAGAAAGCAAACTCTCCAGCTTTTTATTGAAGTAAGGGACTACTGATACAGCTTAAGATTGTATCACCATACACCTTCAGCCAGGAATGAGAATACCTTCCCCTCAAACCTGAATATTCAGGGGYAGCTCATATGAATTTATAACAACACCTGGACAAACTGATTGTCTGCAGACCTCAACAACCCTCCTGAAAAGAGCACAGAATGTCAAGAAATAAAATGGCAACTCTTGATCCTGACTATTGAGCCTGCACCCCTTCCCCTTKTGGGATTAAAAGGTGAGACTGTTCATTCATGCCACATTTCCTTTTTTCATACCAAGTATGTCCAGCCCCTCTCCCCTTAYGCTTCTCCTCACACCTGAGCTCTGGGCCTCTTCACAGACTGCTGCAAGCTTTGCTTCTCCACAGCCTTTGTTATGTACCTGTTCTATTCCCAGTTTGATTTTGATATCTGAGCAGGGATAGTGAGGTCCTCCTCAGAGGAGCGAAACCCAGTGCAGCCCAGCCTAAACCAGTGGAGAGCCATGGTGTTCCTGTGTAGGATTGTCCGGAGCTGCTCAGCACCCACCCTGCAAACACCAAGGCAGACTCAAACCAGTCTGAGTGCCCTGAGTTTGGCTGCTACATTTAAGAGAATAACAGAAAACATGAATCAGGATCAGTAAACTCTGCTTTCCACAGTTTTATGAGAAATTAGTGAAGTTACATGTCCCAAAGAGTCCTGTCCCATGTCCCAGCTGCTCCTCTGGGAATTGTGGCACCCCCCTTTGACCAGGCAGTTTGAGGCTTGGGGTCCGAGAGGAACTTTCTTTGGCCCAAATCCTCGAGGCCAGTACAGGATTATGTACATGTGGATATCAGTCAGAATACCTACAAAGTGCTGTAACTTGGTRACATCATCCAATTTCACAACACACAAGCATTAAGGAACATTTGCCCACTTTACATAACTGGATGGTTATATAAGGAYTACATTTCTTGCTCCATAAATTACAGCTTCAATGGGCATAAGAGACAGTAACCTCCTCCATAAAATACCASTATGGCAGAAAGGCCATGTTTCTGTAATGATCTGCTCCTGAAGGATTTCAGACACAGCAGGGTTAGAAAACACTGACTCAGGACAGCGTCGGAAGGGACTGAACTAATTTGGGTTTGCATCAGGAAGACAGACCATGCTGTTTGAACAACAAACACCTCATGGTCAAGGCTTTTCCATGACCTTTCATCGAAGCTGAGTTACACCAATGGGAATGGTTTTGATTAGCCAAGAGGATTAAGGGCACAGAACACCAGGTTGTGCTATCATACAAAAGAGCTGAAAATAAATTCCAGCTTAAAACACGCTTACTCTACCTTTCAGTGCATCCCTTTAAAGGATCTCTTATAGTATCTCATGTACTAGTTAAAAAACATTTAAATTCTTACAGTGTACCGACAACATTTGCTTTTTTACCACTTAACAAGCTTGTATGCTTTTGTTGGGGTTTTTTTAGCAGTTCAGACAACTGGTTGGAAATACTTGTGCAGTCCTTTTGATTCACTGTCACTGAATTCAGTCACATGTGAGGGATAAAATTTTTAACAGTATTTTTGATATGCTTTTACCAGTTCTCATTAACCAGTGGAAGACCCCCTTCCCCAAGGATCAAAGCAGTCTGTTTAGGGGAAAACCCTGGGGTGAGTGTTAGCTTCTGCTCTTGCTGAGCACTGTATTGTTGCAGAACAATAGTTATTCAGTTCTGCTGGGACAACCAGAAAGCTGCTTAGTGGCATCTTCAATTTAATCAACAATGGGCCAGGCTTTCACAACTCATTAGCAATATTATTGGATCCAGAAGTCTGACAGACCAGACTTTTTTTTTTTTGAAGTATCATTTTTAACCATTCTTCAGTCTTCATCTTGGTCAGAGTCTCAAAACATGAGTATTTCTGTGCTTCTCCCATCAGCAGAGCTCCTTCCTGCTACAGCACAGATCTGAAGCGCTCTCATGAAGTGGAGATTTGTAGTTGATTAGTTGATCTAACCCTGCCCAAACCGGGAACCACATTTATTTAATTTGATACATGCAAAAGGAAAGAGCTTTTCTCAAATTGCTCTTKGAGGTAAGCAAAACCACTGGCTTTGCCACAAGCTGCTACAAGCCCTTAACTAGATTAAGGATGATTTGTATCCCACTCTTATTAATCCTAGTTAGTGATCTGCACTGTCAAAAACACTTGAAATCCTCCATTATCTGAATAAAGCTGTTACATTTGCACATTTATTTCTCCTAATAAATCCTTCTTACTCAGCTGAAAAGAAATGAGCTGTAATGAGCTCTCCCTACTCAAACTCCTCCCTAACCATCCTGTGAGAGTATTCCAACTGCATGGGAAGGAATACCAATGGTTTGCTCTTGTCTGAGAGATATACAAGATACAATTTGTCCTGTAATTTGGCTACAATAGAGYATCTAGGAAAATACTTTCACAAGGATTTGAACAGTTCCTAAATAAACTCAAACAGAAAGATTTTCTTCACCTTTTCCTATATACTGAAGAGTGGAAATGCTATCTGAGGCAGAGCAGCCTGAAGACCTTCTAACCTCAAAGTCATATTGGTATGAATGTGGGGGGAAGACAAAACCACCTGCTGAAGGAAACTTTATCTTTATTAAAMCTTGATATTCTGCAGTTAACAGCCCATGCACAATTAACTCCAATCCCAGATGTCCATGGTCTGGAGACAGCTTAAATGGTTAAGGGTGAAAAAAAAAATCCCAACAACAACAACAAAAAAAGCCATATATAAAAACCACCACCAGCATCCTCACCTATCCCCCTTCTCCTGCAGATATAGACTGCTGGAATTAAATAAATTTCCATAAATTCTGGAATAGCTGAAACAGATCTGAAGTTTTTATATGGCGAGTCAGGAGCAAGGCTTGCATCCAAGTCTGTTACATCAGAACTCAGCAGCCGTGTGGCACCACCTCACCTAAGCTCTCTTGCAGTTGTTTCTCCTGCTGCTCCACTGCTCTGAATAAACCCTGGTGCTGCTTGATGACCATGCAGGTTAATGAAGTATTTCTCTTTCTAGAAGAGCCAAAGATGCAGACCACCAGCAYAGGCCAAAGAGCACAAAGACAGCTGCAACCACCCCACAAACAGTCCACGGGCTGGACAGACTAGATTTAAGCTGTTTTTTAATCCCTGGCTAGTGTTCCAATCAAGGACTGCCTTGATAGCAGCAGGGCTGGAACTGGGTGTTCATTATGACCCCTTCCAACCTAAACCTTCCTATGATTCCATGAACTAAGCTGCCAGCACTTCTGACTTCCTAGCTGCCTCCCTGTTTCAGACAGTGGTGTTCCCCTGTGCCCTCAACAACCTTCCACCCATCAGTCTGTGTCACCTGGAGCAAGGCTGGCTCACAGGGTGTCCCTTCCAAAGGGAAAGGAAAGTGGAAAGTAGGATCCTTTTCCAAGTGGAAAATGCAGGATSCTCTTTTGCTCAGCAAGGCAAGCACCATTGTAGCAGCAAGGGGTAAGCAAGCCAGTTAATCTGGCTGCTTGTCTATCAGATCATTGTTAGGATAAAGAAATACGAAAAATCTTCGTTAACTGCATTCTCACTGGCCTCCTCTTGTATTTTTGGCTGGTGACTTGAGAGGGGAGCTACCTTTGAGGGAGAAGTCCCAGATCATCACACAGTAGCTTCCTCTTGGCACTCAGCTCTCAAAGGCAGCAAAACACCTTCCAAGAGCTGCTCAATATAGGATGAGACCTCTTGGGATTTATCCCACTATGGGCAGAACAAAACAGAGTGCAGACTGCCCTCTGTTCACCAGGCTTTGATGTTCCTTTCCTGTCAAGCTGTAGGAGCACRCCCCGATCCTTCACACAAGATGCAGTGGCCAAGGAAGAACATCCAGCTACTCCACACACAGCAGCCACAGCCCCAAAGCTTCCACAGGCTCCACACTATTGCCCAATCAGCGTTACATTTTCTCCTGAGTGTGACAGGGCARCTTTTTTAATTAAGCAGGGCAGAAACACAGCAATCAACATGCCAAGAGCCAAAATGAACCAGCCTGTCGCCATCAGGTTGAATTTCACATTGTGCAGCRGGGCCCTTTAAACTCCCACCTCCCACAAGAGCATGTCACTTCATGCTTCCTGGACCATCCCCTGCATGTCTGTTTGTGCACTCTCATGGTGAGCCTGATCAGGGAACTGGTCTTGTTAAATAAAACAAAAGAAAAGGGAAAAAAAAAAGAAAACTCAAACAACAAAGGAAGAAAAAAGGAGGATAAAATATCATGCAAAGAATTTTCCAGCAGGACCAGTTTCCCAAAGCTACTCAGTGCATGAATGCACAAGTGTTTGTGTTGGCAGAGGGCAGAGCGTGGCAGCCAGGGCTGCTGGAGCACTCACAGGCTCACAGCCGGCGTTCTGGGATGTTCTGGGATGCTGACACTCGCTCCCAGCCCGCCATGCATTATGGAAATGCACATCACCAGACTGCAGGCAACACGCAAATCACAGGCTGACTCAGAGGGCCACACAGGTTCATACAAAAATGAGCAAGGACAGGGACTGTGAGGAGAGCTCTCTTCTGCACTGTTTGCTCACGATGCATAATTTTTTGTTGGAAGGTCTGACAGCTTTTTGAGTCCTCCCAGTCCTCCTGGGTGTCGGAGCACACAGCAGCAAAGGCCAGACAGGTGTCCTGTTCAAACAGCAGCAGTTCTATTTTCATCCTGGGCCACCTGACCTTTGCGGGCAGCCCAGTGCAATTGCCATTTATTCCTGAACAAAAAGCACACTGCACATCCTTCAGCAGAGAGGGCTGAGCAAAGCTGGAGCCCCAGAGGGCTGTGGATTGCCCAGCAAGGGAGGCTCATGGCCATGCAGCAGTGACAGCACAGTGGCTGTGCACTGAGTGCTCTGATGCACTCCACTGCCTCTCCACTCCCTCTCAGCCTGGTCACTCCTYCAGCAGCACAGGAGAGTCACAGCCTGTGCTCCTGCTGCTGCACCTGGACCAYGTATCAAAGGAGTTAGTGCACCCTGCTTCACTCACAGCAGCCTGCTCCTTCCAGGTGAGCACAGCCCAGGACAAAGAATCTCACCGTAGGTCAGCACACCCACAGACACGGCACACAACAGGCACACAGCACCATCAGCAGCAGACTGTCACAATATGGCCAAAAGTGGGGTCCCTTTTGTCTCCCACGTTCAAGGCAGCCTGTGCTTTGAAGATGCAGTCTAATAAGAAAGCTCATTTCCCTGCAGCTAATCTCATGAGAAGCAGCCAGTTCAGTTTTATGTTATAAACCACTTTTCTTTAAAGATCCTTCCCTGCAGCTCTTTAACAGACTTGATAGTTCAGGCATTTGTTTCTTGAGCTAGCACAAGAAAGCCACAGCCGATGTATAAGCTCAAAGGGTTGTGCAAAGTAGGTGCAGCTCATTCATCCTGGGAAATTAATTTGAATCTACTTCAGCTGGCTTGAGATGAGCAGTGAGCTGCCTAAATCAAGACCAGGCAAACCTAGCTTGTCTTAAAACCCTCTGACTTAAAGTCACCAGCACTTCTTACTTCCAGTGTAGCAAAACCAGCAGAGATGATCCATTCTCACAGCAACAGCCACTTCATCTGCTTGTTTARAAAGGAACAGAAAAGAATTGCTTGGTTTCAGCTGAGGCTAGAGGTGGGCCACCTATCCCTGAAACCTAACAAAGTAAGGCTAACAGAGGGGAGCATGCTGGGGTGGTCAGAAAATCTTTATGAAGTGGAAACCCATCCAGCAGAGGACTCCAGCAGCCCAAACCCATTACCCACACATATAGGTCACTGTAACACAGATAAATGTGACCCTCTCACCAGCAGAAGAAATTAGAAGTGCAGTATCTAAATCCCTGCTGCCTCTTCCCCCTGCACACATGCAGGCCCTGCTGTGGAGTTCAGGCAGGTGAGGAAGAGCAATTCACCTCACACAAGGCAYCAGCAGCCACGGCCACTTTAAATAAGAGACTGGACTTTGCAGGGCTGCCTCCAGCACATATTAACACACTGAGCTTATCTCTTCAGCACCCTTAGACAATTAATCCAAACCAACTGACCTGTGGTGGATGCAAATTCCTTTCTTTGCCCCATCTCTTGACACCCACCCACCCTGTTTAGGGATCAGCACYGAGGACTGCCATTGGAGTTAAACTTGCTACAGAACCAGAGTTTCTGGCAAGTGCAACAGTGGGCTCCAAATTGCCTGGGTGCTCCTGAGCAGCATGTGTGGGCTGGAGCAGCCAGTCACCGCTCTCCAAACACCTGAGAAACCACCCAGCTCCCAGCAAAGCAGCCCAGCTGGCATTACAGCCCCGAGGCTGCTGAACCGAGTCCAAGGCTGGCTTTGAGGGAAGAGCTCTAAGTGGGGAGTGCTCCCATTTGGGACTGGCTTCTCCCAGCAGCCTGGGAGCCCCAAATGGTCAGTGTGRGGCCATCGTGCCAGGATGCCCAGAGGCTCAGCCCTGCCACACTGCAGCACAGAGCACATACCTGCAGCACACCAGTGCCAGGGCACGGCACAGCTCRGGCACCTCGGTCCCACAGCTGCTCTTGTCACCTTCAGCCACTTTGCTCTGGAAGTCCCAGCTCAGAAATCAGAGGAGTGGCTGTAGGAAAGCGAGATCTGGTGTATGGAATCTTGAGTGTGAGACGGGGCTGGTGGCACCCTGTACATCACTGCTGCCTCTCAGCAGCACCRGGAGCACACGTGTGCCTCTGCCTARGGCAGCCTGGAGACAGGGGCTGTGCAATTTGGCTGGTGGAACTACTCCCATCTCAAACGCGCTCCATACTGGCTTTTATGTGATCTGCAAACTACCACAAGCAATGCTGCAGCTGCACAAGTGCTCTGACCTGGCCCCAGAAGTCAAAACCCACCTCAGCACTATGCACACAGTGTTCTGAGGGGAAAGGAAGCTGTCCTGCTTCACCTGAGAAAGGGAAGCCAACATGCAGCCAGGAGCAACTRTCAGATGAGTAAATGCAACAGCCTTCAGTTTCCAGACAGATGCATAGGAAAAGACTCAGGTTCTTATCTCAAGGGTTTCCCTCTTCTCCACTTTGAACTCCAGCAATTACCCAATGGGAGATATGCCAAGGAGCCAGGAGACAAAGCTCTAAGATCTTCTTGAAGGATCATAGAAGCACTTTCAGTCTATCAGTGATACATACATGTTTCTAATTTGAGCAAATTGCTTGCAGTGCTACTCTAAATTAGTGAAATCCAAATTTCAGATAAAAATCCCTAGCTGGGATGTTGTTTAAACCTCAGGAGAAAGATGAACCCTCAACCCTGGAGTAACAAARGCCTCAGCTAAAGCCATTTATAAACTTAAAGGAAACTACTTAAACTTACAAATACTTGGCCTTGCAACAACAAAAAAGGTGACCAGGTGTTCCAGTTAGTTACAAAGAGTCACAGGGCAACTGCCCAGACAATATTTTATAAGAGGATATATCCTATAGCAACCGGATATGCACAGGACAACAAAAGTTACCTTCTGTTTGCCTACCCTTCGGTGACAGAAACAGCTGCCAGCTGCAAGGCTTGCTGTTATCGAACTCTGCTCTGTCTTCTCATCTGATCTGCTCACAGCTTACTTTACAGCACTTACATCAACTCCTTCAYATTGTGACAACAGTCCAGACCCCAGCCAAGACATGGCCTTCTTGATTGCTTTTGTAAATTCCACATTTTCTTCAGAGGGATGCACAATGAAGTTTCCAATGCTTGTGAAAATATCTTTTGCTAACAACACGTTCCCTTGAAATGCTCTGTTCCACCATAAGTTTCGCATTCAACCTCTCAGTTTCAGCATCACCACCAGCCCTTTCAACCACAGCCCCCACTGAAGAGCTGATGGATCAGGGAACYGGGAGCACCCCAAAAGAGCTGCCTGTCTCAAAGAGGCACCATCCCAGTCTCTGTCTGCCACGTGCACACCAGATGGTGGGACCAGGGACATCCCATATCCTGATCCTTTGGGGCTGTTACTGTCAGTCTGGTACAGAAGACTTGACTATTTGCGAGGGAGCTACAGAAGCAAGACTTGGGAGGCAAAATGAGCCAAGAGTTGGCATTCAGCAGTGTCCTTGTGATTCGGTCATAGCTAAGCTCTGGCCAGCTCTGAGGGACTCTGTCCTTGCTCAGCAGGGCTCACAGCAGTCAGCACCAGTCYCTTAACAAGGAAATTGTGAGTCTCAACCAACAGCCAGTGGCTGGACTCACACAGACCATGCAGGCAGCTTTACATTTTGGGTTTGCCCCAATGCAAGGCAGTTCCTGCATCCACGAACACACACTGAACCCARTGAACCTGTGGGTTCATTCCAAYTCAGTATATTCTATGATTCTTGTGTTCTTTTCATGTTTGTTTCTATGGCTCACCCCTGCCAGGCTGGATGTGATGAAATCAAGTCTCTCCCTAYATTACGAGGCGTGCAATCACATCTGTGTTATCCACAGGATCTCAGTGTTGACTAAGCTGAGGCTGTTCAAAATGCAGAAGTCATCACTGCTGACAGATGCAGTCACCGCCATGACGAAGCCATTCCCAAAATCACTGAGACATCTCCACCATGTGCAGGAGGCACATCTCAGATCGGGAATGCCCTGTTCCCCTATCCCAAGGGCACTCCAAGAGGCACTTCCAGCATCACCCCCTCATCCCACAATGGTGCYAGCAGCCCCTGAAGGCAAGCAGCACATGAGTTTCCTTGGAACAAGYAGCAGTAGGTCAGATGGACTTTGGGCACAGGCTGGAAGGACCACATTTCACTCAGTTATCCTAATGTAGAACAGTTCAAAAAGCATCAATTCCCTCTGAGAAATGTGCTTACAACCACTGGAGCACACAGGCAGTGACCTCCCCATAGGAAATGGCATGGATCGAGTTCACCGTGCTTCCTCCTAGGACACTAATGGTCTCTGTGCTCAGGATGACAAAAGCATTGCTAATCCTGCACATACTGCAAAGTTCTAACAGCACTTGCTTACTGGCAGCAATTGCCCCACTCACAGTTAAATTATGCAACAGCTCARTGAGATTATGAGAGCTGACTGGTGCACTTCCATGCTGAGTCACGAGGGTGTTGAAGTATCACTTCAGTGATGAAGCACCAAATGAAATCCTCCCATCAGAAACAGTCTTAAAAAAACCTGCTGCTGCAATCGTGCTCCAGTCACCTATTGTTCCACTCATTTAATTAATGGACATTTGGCATTTCTTGACCAAACACCTCCCAGATTCAACTGACTCTGACCTAGTCACCCAGTTACACTGCTTTGTACCACATCTGTACAGCAGAGCCCTGCAGAAGGGACTGTTACAGAGRCAGGATAAATCAGAGCTTCCCTTTCCAAGTTGTGCTTTCCTGCCTCATGTGGGCAACTGTAAGACTTTTAAAGTCACAATTTGGACATCCCTGTGTTTTACACATCCATACCGTGAAGAGACAAGACACCACTAATGCCACTGTTGATAGACTGACAGGCACCAAATCAATAAAACAGTGCTAGAATTGCAAGRCAAGGTGACTGCTTTACTGCCAAGTTACTTCTAGCACAGCAGGTCCCTCAGCTCAGACCAGCTTCTGTCAAGAAGTACCACTGGGACAGCCAAGATGCTGTGTAACAACAGATSAGACTTGTTAGACACTGTTCAAACACTAAGTTAAAGCTATTTCATAGATACAAATAAACTTCTGAATCTGCTTACTGACTACCAACTCTAGCCAGCACATCCCTCTGAATAAAGCAGAGCATGAAATGCTGAAGGACCACTTGATGGGTCCAGTCTAAAATCCCAGGCTGAACCCCTGGCAGGTACCAGCAGCATCACAACAAYACTGAATGCTGTCCCAGGTGTGCAGTGCTCACCTTTGCAATCCTCTGCTGATTGACTACACAGGATTTCTCACACAACTGTACTTGCTCATCTTGCTGAAGTATCCAAGGCAGGTTCAGTTTGCAACAAAYGAGTTGTGATCTTCTGTTGTGACCTTTCACTTTCTTTTACTGGATACTGCAGTTTTCACAGCTTCATAATATTCTGGGCCTGCAGCCAGAGACCCACTGGCTACATCATATTAGTACATGAAATAATATCAGAGAACATCCCCAGGCACCAGAACACAACCTAGACCATCAAATTATTAGAATGATTTATGGCATAGTTTCGAGCCTTGCCAACCAGTATGCTCCCAAATAAGCACAGCAAGGTTCTCAGCAGGTAGCCTGGTGAGGAGGGTGTGTTACAGAACAGGCCAGAAAATTACATTTCCTACACAATTGTGACTCTAGGTTTCAGTTGGCCACAGGACACYTTGTGTCTAATGTGCTTTACCGTACTGGGTTTGTGTGGCAAGATTTTGGTAGCAGGGGGACTACAGGGGTGGCTTMTTTAACAAGATAGAAMTTCCCCCGTGTCTGACAGAGCCAGTGCCAGCTRTCCAGGACAGACCCACTGCTGGCCAAGGCTCAGCCCATCTGTGACAGCAGCAGTGCCTCTGGGATAACACTGCTAAGAAGGGGAAAGAAGTTAATGCACAGGAGTAATTGCAGCCAGAGAAGAGAGGAGTGAGAATATGTGAGAGCAGCAGCCCTGCAGACTCAGGTCAGTGCAGGAGGTGCCAGAGCAGAGATTCCCCTGCAGCCCCTGGTGCAGCCATGGAGAGGCAGCTGTGACCCTGCAGCCCTTGGAGGGCACGGGGGAGCAGAGATTCACCTGCAGGGTGTGGGGACTCTCCAGACTGAAGGTCTCCTGTGGCACGGACTCCACACTGGAGAAGGGGAAGACTGTGAGGAATCCTCCCTCTGAGGAGGAAGGAACAGCAGAGACAATGTGTGATGAACTGACCACAGCCCCCATTCCCCATCCCCTTGAACTTCTGGGGGGARAAGTTGGAGAATTTGGATTAAAGTTAAGACAAGAAAAGGAGGGAAAAAATGGGAGTGAGGTATTTTTAAGAATTGGGTTTACTTCTCACTATCCTACTCCAATTTGATTGGTAATAAAKTCAATTAATTTTCCCAAGCTGAGTCTGTTTTGCCTGTGACCATCACTGCTGAGGGATCTCTCCCTGCCCTTATCTCAACCCACAAATCTTTTGCTGTATCTTCTCTCCCTGCCCAGCTGAGGAGGGCAGTGACAGAGCACCTTTTGGTGGCATCTGGTGCCCTGCCACAATCAACGCACCACATTTGCTTACAAACACCAGCATAGGAAGGTTTGGTGAATCTTTTTAGCCCCTTCTGGCTGCATGCTGGCTGGGGGGAGGGCATGCTGAGCATTTAGCACTTTTGAGTGCTGGAGTAATAACTTCTAATTATTCATAATCACATCTTCCAGCTTGTGTAGAAAGAAGCTCACGAGTGTTTYACAGCTCAGTGCAACTGCAGATGCAGACTGAGGAACTTTTTGCAGGTTAAACACTTCAGAGGGAGCCGGTGATGTTGGAGGATTAAGCCAGCAGCTTTCCTCTGCAGGCCATGAGTCAGTCGATGTGAGCACGATAGCAGAGCACTCCTTGCCACTGCCCAGACATGCCAGAGTCAGCCTCTTTTGTTCAGTGCTTTGTTCACTGATGGGAAAGTAGTCACGATCTAGATGATTCCTCGTTAGGACAGAAAGAGATTTAGAAGTCAAAGCCGTCTAGCTGCAGGCTGTTAGGCAAGTTTCGATGCAAGCCTCACCACCACTTTTCCAGTGCATGTAGGTGCCACTTACCTGCTGCCAGAGCCAGCGAGGTGGACAAATCTCGTTTGTCCATCAAATCTGCTGCGTGAGAGCCTCTATCGCAGTTTCATAAGCAACAGAGCACAGCAAGCCAATGAGGAATATCACATATATTAACATCTGTRATAAATATGAATTCAAGCAAGCTTTGTGGTTCCTCTAGGTTGGGCTTTTACCCATCAACTTCTTGACTGAAGAAAGCCTGGACTCTGTTCCTAAAGAAGATCCCTATTAGCTGGTCAATGGGATAACAGGTTCTCTCTTTTGCAGAGATGCTTTAGCAGAGACTGATATTTTGGTAGATCAGCAGGCTGCTCTGAGCTCCTGTGGTTGTGCAGAGCAAAGGCATGAAATCTCCCCAGTCACCATAATGGGGCCAGGGCACACAACCTCCCAACTCTGCCGCCAGCTGGGTAACAAACAGCACATGACAGGCACAGATATCCCTCTCTGTAGATACATACATACTTTTATTTGTATTTCTCCACTCCACTGGTCTCAAAGCACAGAATAAGGCAGTGTGGGATCCTGTTCTGGGACAGGAAAGAGCCAGGTAGGCTCTTCCTACAGCACTGCAGCTGCTGGCTCTGATCCCCAGGGAGCACACAAAGGCTCCCTACCAGCACAGCCACAGCAGCACCACTGCTACGACATGGAGCTTCACAAGAGCTCTCATCTGGAACTCGTTACATTAATCACTGCTTGCTCCTAGAAGGCAGAGTGGCTCCACTCACCCCTGCCCACCTCTGGCTTCAATCTACAGCCTGCTCCTCCACTAATCCCTGCGTGCAAGGGGCTGGACCAGAGCTGCTGCCTGGCTCTGACCAGGATGTGTACAGCCACCAGCATTAGAAACTAATTAGCAAGAGCTTTCCTGTGTGCAGAACAGGACAGTCATGGTCTGCAGTGCTGCCCAGAAAGCATTCAGCACGCTCCCCTCCAAGTGGAATGGAGTTCAAGTTTCCTTACACTTAAAAGAGGCAATAAGCTCCTCATCACGTGGCAGAGGCAGACAAAGGCAGCCCCCAATCTCCAGCTATGGCTTGCGTGTGCTCAGGTGATGGAGCCAGCGCACTCTGGGAGTTGATTGAACTGGCTGTACTTTTGCAGTTCTGGCTGACAGGAGTGTGTGCCTGGGACTGCCCACAGCCAAAAATCAAGACTGTCGGCCTTTGTTTCCATGACTAGCAGTCAAGACATTGGCATTACTGCACAGTTACACAGTGGAGTACAACAACACAAAGCTTCCATGGAAGGCAGGGTATCCATGAGTGTTTTAAGCTGGTTGGCAGGCAGCTTTCCCATCTGCTATATCAGCACCCTTGATTTAGTTGGGAGCCATTCTGCAAGAGCAATGCTGAAGACCTCTCAAGATATTAGAAAAGCCTGAATACCAAGAYACAAAATGAGTGGACATTAAAAGACAGCCATGTTGCAAAAATATGGGCTGTGGAGAAGAGAGTTCTGCCAGAGAGCACAGAAGCAAGACACAGATGGGAAGCAACACGAGYTCTTCAAGTGAAATGATCAATACCCCAAGGAGTTTCTAACTAGAAGCCTACAGGGAAAGCCATGACTTACAACAYCCCATGACTCAGTTGTAACTGCAGCTCCACTGACTCAACGGAAGTTCTGTTGCCAACTCCATCCAAATCCCACTAACACACTGGTTCCCATCCAGCAGAGCAAGCCTCACTGGTGAGACTGGTCTCAGCAGCAAGATACAAACATTACAGTCGAGGGTGGCAAGGAGCCCAAGCTAACAGACTCTGTTGGACACATGCCGGTTCCACAAGACCCAGAACGCCGACTGCAGCCAAGCGCTGCTTGAGAAACAGAGAGCTTGGGAAACCACCACATTAGCAGATGTTGCCCCACAAGAGTTGCTTGTAGGAGGTCCAATTGTTATCTCACCTCGAGGTGAGGCTTCACAGAGCTGTAACTTTTCCATCAGCATCCCCACCGTAGCAAGTGCGCTATGCCGGACTCCAGCCAGGCCAGAGAGGGCTCGCTGCTGTGGTGCACCAGCAGAGCAGTTCAAGGGCAGTACACTCACCAGCCCTGACTCAGAGACCTGTTAACAAAGCTGACAGCACTCCAAAGCAGGCACCACATGCTTTCTGCACTTAAGAGTATCTTCTCAGCTCGGAAGTGAACCTGTAGGAAACACCAGAAGTCCTCGCACTGTTGGTCAAAACAACTTCCCCACTGAAGGTTCACTGCCTGTATCAAAGTCTAGCGAGYAACAAAGGCTCCTCACATCTAATCCACAAATAAACAGTGTCTTTAAATACTACAGTGCTCTGATGCCTACTCAACAGCTCACAACCATCCCCTCAAACACATCCAYTTTTGTTTCTGCACACTTCAGAACGCTGGGAAAAACCCAACTACAGCCCCTAATTTCTTCCACAATCTTTAGCAGAGCAAGGCTACAGTTGCACTAGAACAGGAGAGAGCTGCTGTTCTAGCTAGCTGCTGATGTTTGCCACTGCTCTGCTRGTTCTTGAATAATACCTGTCCAGTCTGTTTGTTTATGGAGAGAGTTACCATAAAAGTTCCACAGATAAAAATCCATCACTTTGAGCTAAACTGCTCTCAGATAAAGGCACCAAAGTAAAGGTGTCTGTGCTCATCTTATAGGCAACATGAGAGCTGGCCAACAAAGCCCTGACAAAGCAACTCACCCCGGAGCAGACGTGCAGGGGCTGGTCAGATAATCGCTCTTTGGCTCCACTGATTACATCTCCCTGACTCTAATGAGGGCTTAAGCACCCAGCACACACAGACACCTACATTTAGGTGCCTTAGCATCAGCTGAACGCTGTCCTGAGGGACTAGGTGCCATTTGAACACAGCAAGCCCATCAATCTTCAGCTGTCATGGAGAGATGTATTAGACACCTTCTACTCTTTATTATCTCAAAGCTATTARGATGAAAATACTAACGCTGCAACACTGAAGCGCTGCAATTTTGTAATTGGCAGCACSTACCCAGGAAAAGGCCCTATCTTCTCTCTCCCAAGGAGCTCCCTACTCCTCCTCCAAAATCCCAGCTGCCCAAATGCCAGAGACAAGTGTGGAATGGCCCTCTSAGAGGTATTAGTGTGGTTCTTGGACACAGGAACCACTTCAAACAACGACAGGGTGAAATGTTAGTATACAGGCCACCTGGAGACGTCTGAGTAYTGGCAATGCAAAATACATACTTAAAATGGACTGATTTTGCTGCTAAAACAGCAGCCTACATTTCAGGTTTGTGCACTGACTTAATTTTAGAAGGCTTACAGGTTTCTTGCACTTGCTGTAACTTGTCTTGGGTTGTTAAGAGAGGATTGTTTGGTTTCCAGAAGTTTCAGAGTGCTGCCATTGAGAATGTTAGCTCTTCTCACCACTTGAAACCGAGAAACAGGGAACAAAGACTACAAAACTCACCGAAGCCCCCTTACACCATACAAACTCCAGCTCATTTGTCACTGCTCTAATCACAGCTGACCAGATACAGCAGTCACCATTTCATGGGGAGGTGGCCCCAAGAAGTGACTGTTCAGATGGAGAGCTCTGTTTCTAGCGCTCGATGAATATTGTCACACTGCTCTGTACATGGTATAGAAGAAAGTGTTTCCTCCTTATCCACTGCTTGCRTGTTTAACAAGCAAGATAGACTACCTAATTTCTTCTAATTAGYTTACCTTCAGATAGGAATGACATCACCCTTGGAAAAAAGTTTAGCCTGCTCTGCTAAGCTTGTGTCAATCACCAGCATGCGCCTGCACCAGATGAAACAATCAAACCYTGCTTCCCCTCATGATACAGGCTGGATTGCCCACTGCCCTCTTGCAGCAGGATGTGCATCTTGGCTCGGTTGATTTCATGGCAGTGTTATACTGTGTAAAAGTTTCCATTTGAGAGAACAACACGGTTAAGATGTTAAGATCTATCAGCCTTGTTACTTCAAGGAAGTCCATGCCCCCTTCATAACAAGAGAAGACAATTACTCTCATAAAAGGGTGTTTTGAGCAATAAAGTGTCACCCTGAAGGAGACCAGGAACCTCCCCAATCACTCCTGCAGGTAAAGTACTCAGGAAGGAAACAACTATTGTTTGGCCACTTTCTTGCTCCTGTTTATCATTCCACTGACAATATATGCACAGATGACTCGAGTTACACAGCAAGAGCCAAGGGCCAAGGCGTGTGCCAGCAGCAGTGGCACCCTTCCCCATGACCAGAGCACCAAGAACCCAACACAACCAYGGCAATGCACACAGCATTGGCAGATTCAAAGCACTGTGCAAGGTCACTGTAACCAACACAAGAGATTTTTGGCCACTTGATGCAAAATCTTAATTATTCCAGATGCGTGGGAAAGGCAGATTAGTCCCTGTCACTGACATTTTGACATGAGGGAAAAAAAGCTGTGTGATCACCAGAAGGGAAACAGCCTCAGTGCTGAGTCATSCTGGAGAGCCCCGAGGACTTCTGCTCCTCCATGTGCACACCCTGGAAACCCCTCCATCTGCAGTGCCACCCAGGCCTGGGCATCTCTGGGCACAGGAAAACTCCAGACAAGCATCATTTACTTCATGTCTTTATCATTTCTGGCAAGGAATATTTATCACAGGGGAATTTTATCCATGTACAGTACAGAGGCTGCAAGTTAACTGCAGTTTTTCCACTTTATTAAGCAGAAGCTTACTCAGAAGCTGAGAGCAGAGCCCTCCTCCCATGGAACAGTGCTGCCTACACTCACATGTTTGTAATTTTTAGCTATCTCATAACGACTCACTGCCATGTGGRCTATGAGGGTCCATGTCCAGAGCTACAGGCAAAGTTCACAGAACGGTATAGCAAAAACAGAGGTATTTTGAGCAGCTCAGATCCCACTGTGCACTTTGTTCTGCCACTCCTTATCCGATTGGTGCTGCAATTCATCGCTAGTCAAGTTTTAAACCGACTGCTCCATTTCAGAAACAAAAACCGCGCCACTTTAGACTGATAGCCCTGCCTGCTCACACACTACCTCACTCTCCATTTTAAACATCTAACCCATCCAAAGGCAAAGACTTCACAAACGGTGTACACTCAGGTCCGGTGGGGGCACATGGGGAGCAGGGAGGTGCGTGTCCCTCATCTCAGACGGAAGGGATGGGATTGGGGCTTTGTGCCACAAGGCTTTGTGCTCCTGCCCCGCACCTCGACCGCACACAGGGCTCGCCCAGGCTGCAGCAGAGCTGGAGCAGCGAGCACGGCACTCACACCGCTGCGGAGCCAGGGTTCCGCCGAAAGGCGCTCGCAGGCGGGCCGGSAGCGGGAGCGGGAGCAGAGCCATCCCCTGTCCGCGGATGACACCTGGCGGCTGCTGCCGCGGGACCAGGGCTCCCCAGGGCTCAGGGCTGCCCCGAGAGCTGCTCCCGGGACACGGCAGCCGGGACAGGCCTCGCTGCCGCGGGGTCACCGCGCTCCGGGGAGCGGGGCCAGCTCCGAGCACCGGCACCGGGGCMGCCGTGCGCCCGGCCGGACACCAGAACCTCGTTTCAATGGGCACAAAGCAGAGTCCGGGTGTACCCTGCACTGGGCTGGGGCTCTCGGGCACAAAGGCGGCGGGGAGCTGTGCCGGGGCACGGCAGGAGMGCCCCCGCTTCAGGAGTGACCCGTGACTTCGGCCACGGCCGAACCACAAAGGGCCGCATGCCAGCGCTGCCCCGGACCCGCCGCTCAGCGACAGCCGCAGGAACGGCGGCAGCATCCCACCCCCCCGGCCCCTCCCCGGGCACACCGAGGGGTCCCGCGGCCGGCGGGGGCAGCGGGGAGCGCCGTCCGCCCGCCCCACGGCGCCCCGGGGCGGAGCCGCCGGCAGGTCGGGAGCCGCCGCGGCGGGTCTGGTTTGAATTAAGGCAGCCGGGGCAGCCGGGCTGGAGCCCGCCGCCAGCACAAAGGCCACCGCAGCCCTCCGCCCGGGCAGGGCTGGGCACCACTGCGCTCCCCCGCGGGAACCCGTCGAAGCGGGGAGCCGGGCGGTCCCCCCAGCTCAGCCCTGCCCTGCCCGGCTCCCCCTGCCCCGGCCCGGCCCCGCCGCCCCGGCCCCGCACCGCGCCCGGGCCCCGCCGCCCCACGTGCGCCGCGCCCGCCCCGCTCCGCCGGGCTCACCGGGACAGCAGCCTGGAAGCAAAGGGCCACCAGCCACACGGCCACCACGTTTATCATCCTTCCTCCTCGCCGGGCCTCGGGAGCGCGCAGCTTGCTCTTGCTCTTGCTCCTGCTTCCCGCCGTCTCCGCCGCCGCTCTTACTCCGCTCCTCTTAGAATTGTTTCAAGCAGCTGCGGCTTTGCTCCCTTTCCTGTTTAGTTGTTTGTTTGCTTTTTAAATTCCCTCTTTTTTTCCCCCACTTCACACGCCGCCGAATCAACCTCCCAGCAGCGCTCTGCGATGGCGAGGAGTTGAACTCTGTCTTTTAATGAACCCCTGCAACAACCTTCACCTTACGGCCACCCCCCTGCCGGCCCCGCCTCCGCTCCCCTCCCCTCGGCTCAGCCCGGCTCGCCCTGCCCTGCCCCACCGCCCGCCCCCGCTTCCTGCCGCCGCGGTACCTGCGTCGGTGCCCCCTCCCCGGCCGCTCTCCCCCGCTCCCCGGCCCGTCCTCCGGCCGCCGCCGCTTTCCTTCCACTGCATTCCCACATTTCCTCTCTGGCAGAGGCATTGCTCCCGCCGAGCTTCCTTCCCTCTCGCTAAAAATAATAATAATTCTTCATAATAATAATAACGATACTGTTAAAAGCCCTCCCTTCCCGTCCCACTGTGGGAAAAGCCCGGGGGCGCAGCCGCCTCCCCCCGGCGGSGCTCCGGAGAGAGGGGCGGGAGCGCTCCCCGGTGGCCCCGCACCCTGGACAACCCTCCTAGGTCCCGGTCACCTCCAGCGGGGGCTTCTCCCCCCCAAAAAAAATGTTTTTATGGAAGTGAGGTGTCCTCCCTCGTGCCCGCGGGTCCCCGGGGTCGGCCCCACAGCCTCTGCCCGTGCCTTCGTGCACACGGTTTTCTGCCGCCCGGAACAGGATTTCTGGCACTGTAAAACGCTGCCAGAGGTTTGCGGCAAAAAATGKTACTTTGAAAGAAGCGCCCTCCTGCAACTCGCCTTTATTTTCTGRAGTTAAAAGCGACTTCAGTGCTGCTGTGGCTTGGTCTTGGCACATTCCACCGAGGATGGCAAAAATGAGGCAACGGCCATCCAGCAAAAACGCACCATGGATTGTATCACGCTGCCACAGGGTCAGGGCTGGAGTTCCTGTTCCCTTCCAGTCCATTCATTTGTCTTATTTTCTCTGTTTGTGCCAGCACATGTTGAAATGTTTGCTGTAAACAATGCAGCTGAATGTGTGTGCAAATATTATAAAAAAAAAAAAAAGGCAGTCAGTTTTTAGGAATTTTTACRGTTGCTGGGATGTGTAGCAGCGCACACTGGCCACACGGCCAATGGGCACTGCATGGCCATGGGGCAGCTGGATGGATGAGGRATGTGGCTAAGGCTGCAGCCACTGGGCCCTGCTGCCCTGGGGCTGCTTGGGGGAGGGGTGACCAAAAATGAGCTGTAACTGGTGTTTCTTGGCTGCTCTGGAGGCTCTCAGTGGGTGTTGGTCAATCTGTGCCAGAATCAGGATCCCTTCCCACAGCTGTGGCCCAAAGGCTTTATAGACCTAATTGGATATTCAATGTGGCTAAAACTGTTGAGATTTTATCACGTCTTTAATTAGCTTTCTTTCTTTCCCTCTCTCTTAAATTACTCATGCAGCTCCTACCATCCTGCCTTTCCCTCAGATGAGCTGTGGCCACCATGTTCTTCTTTCTCCCTGCCATATCTTGAACCTAGTGCAGCCAGAACATTGGAGATGAGACTTTTGGGATGGGGCTTAGGTCAGAGGTGCTTGGGGCTGAGGCCTGCAGAGTGTGAGGATGAAAATATCACCCAGACTTGGTGGGCAGGTGGTGACATCCAGCTGCACAGTCATCAGGATATGCATGTTGGGCACTGTTAACCTTCTCAGCAGGTTTTGGTGGAGCAGGRGTCAGTTTGGCCAAGGCTGCATCTGGTGGACCCTGGCAGCCCAGAGGAGGGAGGGAGCAGCCACAAGGCTGCTGCTGGGAGCAGTGGCGAGGCGTCACTGGGGTTGAGTGGCGCATGGGTTTCATGCCAGCATGGGCGTGTGTGCGTGTTCRATCAAACAGCGCTGTGGTGCCGCTTGTTGGATTGGCCAGAAAACGTTCAGAGCTCRATCGGGATGTTCTGCTCGGGATCTGTGAATGGGGTAAGGGAAGAACAATGCTGCGTTTGGGAGCCAAGTGTTTTCAGTGACATTCCCGTGCCCTCCGCTTGATCACTGAAGCATGTTAAGTGTTGTGGTTTCAGTCAAAAGAACTCCATGCTGAAAAGCCAGATGAGACTTGCATGGAGAGGAGTTTCTTGGCAGCCCGGAGCTCAGGGGATCACAGGAGTTGGTTGCCTCTGCCCAGTACAGTGGAGCTGTGGGGATTTCCCAGAATTGGATCAAGGGCTTCCAGCAGTGTAACCCAACTGAACTCAGTCTCCCTGGGGAAAAGGGGCTGGTGTGAGATATGTGCTGCCATGGGAAGAGGGGAAACACAACCGCAGGAGGAATCCAACCCACTGCTTCCCCACCACCAGAGGTGGGCGAGGAGCAGGGATGGCAACTGTTGCTTTTGAGCAATGACCCTTCTGCACTGGGTTCTGGAGCAGCAACCCTTATCCCCTATCCTCACTAATACCAGCATCACACAGCAACTGGAGCTGCCTGCCTGGCTTCCCGGTGTCAGACCGACCCACAACAGGGTGTGAGGAGGTGCCACTGTCATTGCRTGTCCTCTCCTTGCAGTTGCCTGCCAGCAGCAGTGCAGCCTGCAGAGCAGATGACTGATGACTGCTTCTCCTCCTGAAGGCTGGTGTCATTAATGTGTCCTTAAATAATTCATTAACGAACTGTGACCAGGTGGGGTCGAGTTAGAAAAAGCTGATTCTGCTTTGAGCCCCTTACCAAGGACTGGATTGTAGCTGTGACATCAAGCTGGACAGACTCACACAGCACATCTCAGTGATTTCATCTGCTGACAAATTTGTTCAAGTATGTTACAGCCTGACATCCTGGAATAGAGAAGAAGAGTATATTCCCTAATACAAAGTGCAAGGTTAGAGTATGTGCAAAAACTGAGATTGCTCTAAGTGTCCAGGCTGCCTGTTTACTGGGGTTGACAGTTCACTGCTCACATGTGCTATCTCTGGTGGTTTCCCTGCTGATGATTGCCATTTTCTCTATTTTTGCTTTTGTGGCAGAGAGACAAATCTGTTTTTCCCTCTGTGTGGTAGCTCAGTTGACTAAAGGGGATTTTTCAGAACAGGAAACCCACAGCTCTCATGTGTTTCACTTCTCAGGTAAAACRTGTACGGAAGGCTTGGGGTGAAAGCCTGAATTTGTGTGGTGGTTGCTGAACAGGACAGAGAGGAAAGAGGGTGCCCCTGGACACATGGGGCACTTACAGGATGTTGAATATATTTAGTTAAATGCATTCAGATTCAGTCTGCCCTAGAAACTTCTTGGAGTGAGCTGGGAGATGCACCCAAGACAAGGAATGGTGTCTGGGAAGGGCTTGAAATACTGTCACTGATAATCCCATCAATGTCAGGGRTTTTCTCAAGGATGGTGTCTCGGAATGGTGAGCTGGCAGCAAGAAAATGTGATCAGTGGAGATGGAGGAGGAAGGATTGTCCTGACAGGAGGAGGTTTGGATGGTGTGGCTGATTTGGAGACTGTGTAGACAGAAAAATGTGCAAAGTTTCATTTGCTGCTAGCCTGAAGCTTTTCTTCTTCTTCCCCTTTCAAGTTCCTCTGGCCAGTGCCTCTATTATCCATGGCTCACACCACATCCTTCTTTTTCTGACTCCATGCAGTAACAAAGGAGCAATCCACCCAGTCATCAAACCAATACGAGCGCTAAGAACGAGTCTGCAGAGGAAGCAGCCTGTACCTTCAGCCTTGGATCACCGAGAGCTTGTCTGCCAGCGTGCAGCATTTGGCATCCAGTCATTGTGCTACTAATCTTCTGGGTCCCCAGACACAGGGCTCCCCTGTCCACCAGGCCATTTCTCTTTGTTCAGCCTGGTGGCACCAAATACACTTAACTCTTCCCAAYTCCTTGCATGCCTTGGCAAATCCTGTGCAGTTTGGTTTGGATGTCTTTTTGCACTGATGTAGAAATAATCGATTCTGACCCTTTCCCGTGCAACTGTGACTTGCAGCAGAATCACCKGAACGCACCCAGTTTGCCTGCACGGTGATATCTGATTTTGCTTGTTCTGTCCGGCCGCTTTTGCAGTGAGTCAGACATCTCTRAGCAACTCCATCTGCCTCCTGGCTTTCACTGCCAGGAAGTGAGAGACCAAAGGAGACGCCCCTGTGGCCCACCCTAAGGTGTGGAGTGTGAAGTTAGCCTGCGGCCATACTGCTCTGATCTCCTTTCTTCTCCCCAGTGTAACGCTCTGCTGGAAGGGGTGACCTTGCTTATTTGGGCAAGAATAAGCCTTCTTGCAAAAAAAATCTGAGGTTGGCTTTTTTTTTTTTTTTTCAGCTTAAACAATGCAAAGAGTAATGGTCCAAGTGTCAGGGTAGCTGCAGTGTTGGCTGTACAGTTACTGACTGAATTAACTTGGCTGCGGGTCCCAAGAGTTTGGTGACCTTTTTCTTTCTCCTTTATCCCCTTTCCCTGCGCTCTGCTAATGAAAACTACTGTGTGGACACTGGAAACTATATAAATGTGTCTGTGCCACTAACCAAATAATTCTTGACCTAATTAAGCAGAGCTTCCTTTGGCAAAAACCCAGCTGGCACTGGCATGCCACTTTTGTGATAGTTTTCATAAACAGCTGTAATAAAAGCAGCTGCATTTCTTTGATGCTGCGTGTGAGGGCCTGGTGGGATCCTGCATGCTCATTACCGAGAGCCTCAGAGCTGGATTTCGAGGGCTGCTGCATGAAAATCTTCGGAGGGGTTTCCCATTAGCCTGAAGTTACACGGGTGTTGCCCACAAGAAAGGACTGACTCGCTCTCTCTAAGGAGGCCTTTTCCTGTAATACTGGCTGCTGCTTTCACTGTTCAACAATTCTGGCCCACCACTCTCAGGGCTTGTGGACTAGGCAGGTATTTCTGAAAGCACTTACCTGAATAAGCACTCTTCAGTTGTTCTTTCCTTGCCCAGGGAGATGCTCTGCTGCCTTTCTGTTCCCCCTGTGGTCAGTGACTCACGCTGAATTGTGGTGCACGATCCCTCGACCTCCGTGACCCGAAATAATGTGGGCACAGAATGGGGTTTGTCCTGGCATGAGAATGAGCATGGGGAGAAGGGCATCATGATTCCCAGGAACACAGGGGCTGCTGGGAGCTTTGGAGAAAAGGCAAGGAGCCCAGGGAGGACAGAGCCACCRCATTTCCCTGCTCGGTACCTGCTGGCTTTGGCAGCCACCTGGCTTCTCYAGGGGAGGTTTCCATTGGTCCTGTGGTCCCCCCTTCAGTGCATTCAGGGGGGAAGTGCTGAGAGGAAGTTCTGCACATTGGATGCCTSAGTKGCAAACCCTCTTACCATGAGAGAASTTGGACCCCTCACAGCTSYCTGCCMCCCTACAAAATRGGAACTGTGATACTTAGTGCCTTTGTAGTACCCCAGTAAGGGCTATGACAATAAAACAAGTGTATTTTTAATCCTACAGCTGGYTCTGGCAGTGTCATGGAGACACATTATTTGCCTGGGAGAGATGGGGACTCCAGGTCAAATGAGGTATAATCTCTCACCAAAGGACTCCTGATTTTCTCTGTATTCCTTTATTGTCCTGATTTGTGATAGAGGCTTATGCTCTATTTTATGATAGGTTGTGCTTGAATAACTTGCACAAAGCTTTAATAARAGTTCTCCTTGTGGAATGTGGTGCTTGTTCCTCTCTGATCATACCTGACGTACAGCATACTCTTGACATTAGCTGTCAGTTTTTGCACAAACTAGAGTTGTACTGGTGGCTAAAAAGTTCCAAATGAAGGAGAAAACGAAAGAGTTTTAACCAAAATACAGAAGTACTCATTCCACATGAAATATGCTAAGTTTCAAGACTGTCACTTTTAAGCAGCCAGGTTTCTTGGCTTAGGTGTTTCTGCTACATGGAGAATTTGAGTAAGCACGTCTAACTCCAGGAATTCTGCCAAAGCAGGTTTAATACTCCCACGTATGCAAAAAAACTGTGGTGTTGGGAGAAGGAGTAGCTGCAGCAGAGCAGTCATGAGAGCAGGGCTGCATCAGAGATTTCAGTTCCATTTCAGTAACAGCTGCTTAGAACAGGTATTTGGAACATTGTGAGAAATACTGTTGGTTTTTTTTATGTTTTCACCAAGCTGATGTGACCTGGAMCCCAGTCTGGCTGAGGGTCTTTGAGAAATGACATCTCTGGTGTCAGCTACAGGTTTCACCATTTCCTCTTGCTACCAGTCATGACTGTGCAGTGAAACTGATACGATATAACACACAGGTTTTCTACCTGATTAACCAAACGGATACATCTTGCTGCAATTATCATCCTTCATTTAGCATTCCAAGGCCACTTACCCCTTTCCGCAGGCATTGGCTGTCCCAGGGCTGAGTGCAGTCACTCCTGRCCGTGCCCCTCCGGGCAGTGCAAGCACCTCCCAGCCCGGCTGTCAGAGCGTTGATTCACCCCCCGATCCCACCCATCCTGTCTCATCCTGTACCTTTTCCAACAGAGTACTTTATCCTTCTCATGCACTCCTTAGGAGACGCCTTTTCCCGGCTCCTGGGAGTGGGGCTGGGATAGCCCCTGCCCAGGTGGGTTGGTGCTCATGGGCAGGGATGGAGCTGTGCCAGTGGGCAGGGATGGAGCTGTACCAGGCTGGAGCACAGACCAAGCTCCAGTGCCTGTGAGCACCTTCCTGGTGGTGGGGAACCTCCATGGGAGCACCTTCCTGGTGGTGAGGCACCTCCATGGGAGCACCTTCCTGGTGGTGAGGAACCTCCATGGGAGCACCTTCCTGGTGGTGAGGCACCTCCATGGGAGCACCTTCCTGGTGGTGAGGCTCCTCCATGGGAGCACCTTCCTGGTGGTGAGGAACCTCCATGGGAGCACCTTCCTGGTGGTGAGGCACCTCCATGGGAGCACCTTCCTGGTGGTGAGGAACCTCCATGGGAGCACCTTCCTGGTGGTGAGGCACCTCCATGGGAGCACCTTCCTGGTGCTGAGGCTCCTCCATGGGAGCACCTGCCTGGCTGGGAGGTGGGCACAGGGCTGGGGCAGGAGGGCAGGGCACTGTGGGCACCTAATGGGTGAGGAGCTGGAAGGAAGGAGAGGAGCAAGGGCTGTAACCCTGGGTGGGCAGTGGGGAAAGGGTTCCTGCACTGCTGACCTACGTGTGTGTGGGRAGGAGAGAGCTGGGGCTTTACCATGGCTTTAAGCTCAGTGTGCCATGTGTGYCTGCTGCCTGCCCCACTCTGACAGCACTGACTTTGGCAGGGTGAACACAGGTGTTTTAATTGCTTCATATTTTATGCTCTTTTGTTTCCTTTTTTTGTAGTTTGATTTCTTTTTAGGTGACTGTGAAATTACCTATACTTCACAGAGAAGCCTGGAATGAAGATTTTGCAATCCAAGAAGTGTCTTTTTACTATTATTACTATGTTATATACTTTTTTAAGACATCATTTGGTTTYCAAGGTGCTCCTACTTCTTTCCCTCTGTCCTTCTCTCATTATKTGCAATCCAAGGTGTCCTTATGGTTGTTTATTATGCTGTGGCTACAGTAGCTTTGTGCGTGGATGTRGATGCTTTGTTTTTCCACTTCTCATCTCATTCCATTCTTTAACATAAAGTTGTTCTCACTCCCACCCCCAACAAACTTTTTGGGCCTAGTCCTGCCYTCTCTTCCCTCCCTCCCTTCCTTCCCTTCCTGCCCCTTTTACCCACTGATTTATGRAATGTTGCTTACTGGTTTCTGGTAGGTGCTGAGTGAAGAGACCCACTGTGTATATTAAGGTGCCCAGTGCCATCTCAGATGTTCTGCAGGARCAGAAGGTAGAGGTTTGGCTGAGGCAAGCTCCTGGGGAATGTTCCCCCACCYTGCTCAGGGTGCTCAAGGGTCCCCCCAATGGCACCACATCCCTAAGTGTGCAACAGGATCTGTTCCCAGTGGATGAGTGTGCATGGAAGTACCCACACCTAAGCAGAAGTGGTTTTAAACTGGGGTGGTGTCTCCCCCACAGCCTCGTTGATGGGGTGTGGCTGCGTGGCCCTTGTGGGGGTTTCCCTTCTATAAGTGGCCAGTGTGGGCTTGCAGCACTGCACAGAAATGTGGGGTGGCTCACCTTGAACATCCTGACCAGAACTCTGGAGTTTTGGTTCCCTGCATGTGCAGGGGTGAGCGTGTGGGGTAGGGCTGCATGGCAGACCCCTTCCCAGCAGGATGTGAACTCGCATGACTCCCAAACTGGGATGAATAGTCAAACCCTTAGTTCTCATGAGACACATGAYGTTTCAAGGAAACAAGAGACATCATGTGAATTTTGGAATATTTAAGATGGTCAGTTTTCATACAAAAAGGCTTTTAAAGAGCCAAATGGCCCAGTTGAAAGAGATCAGTGTATAGCTTGGATCTCTGATAGGGGTGAACTCAGCTCCATTCATCCTATCCCKCCATGCAGGGGCTGGAATTGACTCTGGGACTCGCACTGAGTTTGCCCATCCTCAGCTCCTCAGCCCGGCTTCAACCCTCTGTAATTCCTGCTTTTTGATTGCTGTGATTGTTGTGCCAGCCTCTGGATCCAGTTCACTCACAGGCGTGGAGCAAGGAACAGATCTAGKCAGACCCTCCTGACCTGAGCCCAGGCACCTGGGCTGAATCCTTCTCCAGTATCCCAGGCTGTATGATCAGATGGCCTCCCAAAACCTCTCCTCCTGAACAGATCCTGTGGAGGGAGAAATGGAAATATTTTCTGATACTGTATTTCAGCTCTCTTAGAGAAAGGGAGATAAGGATTTCCCAGGGGACGAAAGAGAGGTCTTCATTCCTACCAAGGAACTTCTGATTTTTGATCCTCCAGTTTAGGCAAGGAATAGGGTGCCTACAATTGGGAGAAGATATTAYAGCTGTGAAATGTGTAGCTGTCATCATCTCCCTTTCTGGCTAGGCTGGCTGGTGCTTTCTGCCACCACCTGTGTGTGYTCCCTTGCCATAACATTTCCCTTCCTAGTTTCCATTAGCCCTCAGTAAGCAGTTGCACATCTTTGGGGATCTTACTTTACTTTGAGACCTGAACTGTTGTGCTTCCCCAGCACAGAGGAAAACCCTTTGACAGAAGCAGACATTGGCCTTGCAGCCTGAGAAGGCACAGCCAATGTCACCTGTAAGGAGAGGGATCTCAGCAGGCTTGGCCCCTTCCTCAGCAGTGCCCAGCAGTGACATTGCTGTGCAGCAGTCCTCTGTGCTGCTGTGGGTACGACCTGCAGCCGTGACCCAGAGCGAGCGTTTGTGAAACCCAAGCGTGTGAACCTGTCCTGTGATCAAGACAAGCAGGCTGCCTTCCCCACAGCCTCCACCACCTGAGCGCTGCTGTGCTGGGGAAGGGCTGCTCCCCCCTCCCCGGGCTGGGCTGGGAAAAGATCCAGCAGCCAGGCTGAGGAAGGGCTGCGGTGCTGTGCTGTGCGGCTGCCAGGAWATCTGAACCCTCCAGGCAAGTCTGAAACGAAGCTTATTAGGGCTCAGCTATTGAGGGGCTTCTCCCAATCCCATCCATGGGCTTGTACACCAGCTGTGTCACCTGCAATGTGCCCCTGGCTCTTGTTTGCAGATCTCAGGAGTTTAGGGTTGGGTAGGCACTGTGCAAGCAGAGGAGGAAGAGGCAGAAGGCCTCCTRTGCCCAGAGTACTGATGCTGGTGAGAGGGTGAATGTTTTATTCCAATGTTTGTTCTTACTAGTGAAAGAAAGAGGGTCTTTAGAATAGTTCTTCCTACATTTYGGCTGCTTTTTATAAAGCCTCTGGAAAGTTTCCAGTCTGATAATGATGGGGGAATGCTGCTCCCAAGATATATTTTGCATTAAGTGAGTCTGGGAGAATCGAGGTGGAGACAAGGATCTCAGGCGCACAACCTACCCACTCCCACCTGCGTGTTTTAGCAGTCATGCTCCATCTTGTGCTCTTTGTGATGCAATGAATGGTTCAAGCTGTGCTAAAAGCCCAGCCCAAATTCAGGAGTAGAAAGTGAACCCGCCCAGCTCCTTGTGGTTAGGAAAATGCCTGTGAAGTGAGGGAGGTGGGTTCAAAACCCTGAGGCTGGTAGAGGAAACTAATTCAAGCATCTCGTTTGCTGGGCAAGTTCCCTAACCACAGAGCCGGCCTGCAAAGGGAGCAGGCTCTGTCCAACAGAGGAAACGCTCCTGCACCTCCTCAATGATGAGCAGCAGCACAGTTAAATCCCTAAGCYTGGGCTTCCCTACTGCTCCCCACCKYGATGAGAGTGGTTGCTTCCCCAYCCCACACCCTCWGTGTTCTGACACCTAACGTGTGATGTCAGGACTTGTTTCATTCTCTTGGCTAAAGCAGTTACCTCTTTTCCTGCACCAGCTCGGGAAAGCCCATGTCCTGTTCAGGAGTGCTATGAACATCCTTCCATCCTTTCTGTGTGTGACTCTTTCTGTGACAATGGTGCTGCTTTTTAACCCTTTCTGATGACAGAGTTGGGGAGGCTTGGGCTGCTCTGCTGCACAGGAGAGCCAACACCTCAGGCTCACTCCGCAGCATCTCTCAAATTGTCTCTTCCTGGGTGGCAGGATCTATACCTGCCAAGTTCTCCCACACCTCCCTAGCCTAACACCAGGAACCAAGCAGAGCCCCAARAGGGATTTATCCCTGACAGGAACCAAGCTTCCTCATTCCCGAGCCAAGAGGTGCTTGAATCAGCATCCTTTGGGCACAGATAGTGCCTGTGTATCTAAAACTCTTCAGGCAGAGTGAAGCACTGCCTGTAGCTCATCACAGCATCAGTGCTGCCCACAGACTGAGACTTCAGCTTGGTACGCTGTGATCCTCTGAGTTAAAAAACCAACAGYCACTCCTGCCCGGCTCAGACCACAYAGCTCATGGCTTTCCCCTTCCCTTTGCTGAAGCAGTAAATGAACTGTCATCACAAGGACAGGATCTGCTGCTCTCAGGACACACAATGCCCAACCACCACCACACAGAATTCCACACCGCAGTGCTGCAGCTGCCCTGACTGCAGGGGCCAAGTGCTGCCCTGGGTTTCACYCCCAAATGCATGACTTACATGCAATCTGCAATTTTAATGACCAGTCACTAGATCTTAAAATGCTTTTGCAATCATTCTCTCAGCTTTACTTTCCTGAATGACATGGTGGGAGTTGTTGTCACCCCACTGTTAACCCATTTTCTGAGTTAGTAGAATGCTGAGCATCAAACATTCTCATGGAGCCCAACCCCACTGCTGTGCTACTATGCTATGGTGAACCATGAGCTTCTCCTTCAAATGCCTGTTCTTAGAGCAGAGGGAAGAGTGACTAAATCGGTTTCTGCATTTGCATCAGCACTTTAAAACGTCTAGATATCATGACCCCAAAAGCTCCATTTTCTCCATGCTCTGATGGAAAAGTCAGGAGGGATGGGCATTATGACTGTTCTATCCACAGGGGCCCCTTAGGTGAGTTACTTCCCAGCAGGCTCACTTCCTGTGCTGTCAGACCACTTCACACCTTAAGCTAAAAACAGTCTTTTGAGAAACATCTCCGGCAGTAACTGAAATGAGTGTGGATCCAAGGATGCCACAGAGAGCTAACAAYTTCTTCTCTCATTTAAAAGCTAATCTGCTCAAATGTTCCAGAACTCATCCTGGATTCAGGCATGCACAAAGAAACTGTCACCAGGCTGCAGCCTTTAATGACATCTAGTTAAGACTTTTTAGAAAACAGGAAGGTTTAGCTGCTCAGAACTGCCCTCTGGAAATTTAATGATCTAATCCAGGGTTCTTCAGTAATTGCCCAATTCCCATCAGATCAAGTGAGTGAGTGCCTTCCCAAAGCTGAGCTCCAACGGGTACAGGTAAGTCAGTAACTGAGAGTATGGCTGGTTTCCTACAGGAAAAACACAAGACCAGATATATTTCACACAGTGTTATTCACACATTTTCATTTTGATTTTTACAGTATATACATGTGAACATTACATTATTCAAAACGAGCCACCTGGAGTCAAACCTAATCAAACTGGTCCATAAACAATCTATATCAAAAAGCAATACTTGAGCAAAAAGTCTAGTGGTTCTACCCAAACCCTAAAATAGTTGAAAGGAAATCCAGTGATTTTCATGTTCCTGGATAGAATTTGTGCACAAATGATCTCAGGAGAGCAAGTGGAAGATTATACTCAAGATACTGAAAGCACCAAGGATGACAGTTACAGGACTGTTTAAATTCAACCATGGCATGAGTGCTGCAGGGACAAAGTACTGGGACATGATCAGTTTCTGCCTGGACATCCCCGAAAGCCTGACATACTGTCTTACATGTTGAAGGAATGTCGGCTCTGTGGATTCTAACACRCGGCACAGGTACACAGGGTAAAGATAGTCACTGAGGAGAATTGATGTGTCCAAGGCAGTGGCTCAGAAGTTATCCTTTGGGTGACTACGGGAAAGCTCTGGTTTCAATGACAGGGCTTGTACCTCTGGAGAGGAATTTTGTGAACTGCCATGCAAAAAACTACTTGGCAATTGGAATTGTGCTTACTCAAAATAACGAGGCCTACTACTTCACTTCATGCAGACGCTGGAAGTAGGCCAGAAGAAACTTTCCCATTTGCCTATCAATGAGTTAKCACTACCATTAGAAACGCAGCACCTCAGATGTCTGCTTTAGTAACATTTATGTAACCCTGGTATCAACAGTAACATGACAAAATTCCTCATACAAGTTTATACCACTACTGTTTTCTTTCTTGTGATCACACCCCTACCAAAACAGCCTTTTATTTGATCAATGCTCAAGACGTTTCCAAACTATCATGTTGATCAAAACTTTAGGTTAAGCCATCCAAATGAACATTTTACACAAAATACTTACTTCAACAACATACAAAGCACTTTCTTTATCTTTCAGAAACTGAATATACAAAGTAAGCTTTTTCCAAAATATTTCCATAGGCAAAGGATTAAAAAGGATTTTAATTATACACATATGGTCACAATTCTGCCTTAAAAAGATCATTGGGAAATGTACATAAGGCCGCTTGTATATGTACATCATCTTTATGTTACTGTTACAATGTCATATGTCCAGAGAAAAAAATTGACAGTATCATACATATTTGCTTTACGCTGGGAGAAGGCTATTCAAAAATACAGTACTCTTCTGTACAAAAAAATCATGCCACATTTATTAAGATGGAAGAAGCATTGGTTTCTGTGCTAACCAAATATTTCAGTCCACTTCTTACTATGCTTATTAATCCCGATTTAAAATTTGAACAGATTGATTTCCCAAAGTGTCCATATGAACAGAATCAACAGCTATGTTATAAACAAAACATAATGTTTCTCACAATAGATAAAAAGAAAGCCGGTTCATATTTTTGAAACCATATAAAGATAGAATTTTAAAAAAATCACTCTTGATTTGCTGAAATAAATTTACATTATACAACACTATATGCCAGGAGGAAAGAAGGGAATGGGGATATGAATATACACTAAAATGCAAATTTTTGTCCCAAAAAGGAGTAAAACAAATTACATTTACAGCATGAAGGTTTACAAATGTACATCTGTACAACCAAGGTAAGCATCACTACTAAATTAGCAAGGCTTTGTAATAAACATCGAAACGAGAGATTTGTTTTCAAACTGTAAACTTACACCTATTAACTACACGTATACAATGCATATATTTATAGGAAGCAAAAAGCTATCTGAATATTTATTCAATCATGCTTAAATGTTGAGCTATCAAGTTTACTTTTCAGTGGCCCCTTCTCTTTATCATTACCTATTTGTCGCATCTACAGTGAGAAAGCAAAATAAATGCTCAACACTTTCAAATCCTTACAATTCTATATGCAAAATAAAAAAATACAAATCTCTACTCTTCCTGCATTGTAAAACTGACTGTAAAGTTAATACAGGGTTCACTCCTTTTCCAACAGAGTACTTTACTGGATGGAAGTACCACCATCATTTTAATCCCKCTACCTTGTACAACAATGAAATATATAAGTATATACAGCACTTTATTTTTAATACATTGTTAGAGAAAACCTTAGGGCACAATTTTAAAAAACCTGTATCCACAGCAAGTGCCAAAACCCAGGATTTTAAAGTTTCCATTGTTTTGTTATTCCCTACTTTAATTTGCTGTGCCCCGTTTGTTATTTGGATAGGATGTTGTGAACCACCAAAATACAACTTAACTTTTCAACATGTTAAATAATGTTTATGCAGCTGATCAATTTTAATCTGGTATAAAAGACTTCACACAAAAGGGAAAAATAAGGATTAATTCTATATACAACTCTATAAACCTGTTGTGCTATGATGCTGGGTAGACCTACCAGATTGCAAGCCAGTGTATTAAAAGAATACTGTACTTTTTCCCTTTAAAAACTATTTCAGTGACTTTACAAGGTAAAAATTTACAAAATATGTGACAGCTATTTTGATACAATTACATCATATACAGGCATTCTGTGCTTTGCCAGCCATCCAATCTGATAGGTCTCCGGATCAGGGCTGGAGATATTTTTTCTTTTTTTTTTAAACAATTCACTCCCCAAAAATATACACAAGAATAAAAATTTTACAAATGGATGAACAAAGTCAATAAATAGATTTAAAAAAATCAGAACATTTAGAGTTAAGTTGTAGGTTTTGATAATTCACAATTTAATTTTTCTTCCATTTCTCTTTGTCTTTTACAGCATCCCATTTGGTGGTCCACCAATTGGCCCCAGATCAGCACTGTTCTTCAGGTAATACTTTTCCAGCTTGGCCAGAATGTGTTTGCCATAGGTGTATTTACGCAGAGTGGTGATGTGGGGTCGAATCTGTAATAAGAAACATTTTTTTTTAACATCCATATTTTTAAGTAGAGGTGACACTTTTTGAAACTACATAAAAAGATGCCAGAGAAGCCTATATGTCAGAGCTTTGGAAGTTTTCTGGAAAGATGTAACACTGGTGATTTTGACTCACCAAACAACCGTGGGAGAGTCCTGTTGATGACTGAGGGAAGAAGAGTTCTGGCAGGAATACCCTGGGCCCTGTGCTAAATAGCCCTGGGCCATTATGGCAACAGCACTTTTCTCCATGTCTGGATATTCTTAATTAGGAATGTGCCTGTATGCTAAGAAGTGTGGGAATCTCTTTTGGGAGAACTGTAGAATGGATTTATACCCATAATCAGAAACCTGTATTTCTTTTGTAACATTAAAAGTGATGACAGATACTACATTTTCCTGTTACAAGTATTTTCACATAAAAGCTGGCACAAAGAGGATATGAAATCCAACTTCTGAAACTTTCCTTTTTTCAGCTCAGTGCTCAGAGACCTGAATGTTTYCTGCTTTCTAAAGCTCCACTGAATGTCATGGTTATACATCAAGCTCTAGATAACACAAGCAGTGAGTTTTATGTCTGCATGGAAAGGCGCTCTAGCAGCAAAACTCGCAAGGATGGTATTTTTGAATCAGTGCCAAGCATGCACACACATACCTTGTGCATTATGATCTTYCTCTGGGCGGGCTCRGCCATGTCTATCATCTTCTGCACGACGTAGTTGGCGTACTGGTCCTTCATCATGGTGTATAAGGCACTGTGAGGGCCGTCGTTCTGGCAGCACACCTCGTCGATCAGCAGGGCTCGCTCGGCACGCGACGCGTGAGTCACGCATTTTTCTACCACRTTGCTGAAAAATAAGGCAAGTGCATGAAGGGACTGGAGGCGTAACATTCTTTCAGGTACTCATTTTAAATTTATCTGGAAATTTATCAGTTCTTTAGGGTTCTCGACACCAGTAAAAAGCATGTTGCAAATGCATCAACTCCTGATTTCCACTTCTTCAGTCTAGTGACCAAGGAAGTTACAGGATTATATATCCCTATTATTTCATCCATGTGGAAACGTTATTTTCTGATACTTACTATTTTGTAGGAGAGACTTTTCCACTGGACCTACATAGTATAYTGAACTTCAGGCAGTAGATGTGTTCTAGCACATCTATTTTGATTGGGCCCTCTGAAGACACAACAGAGAAAGCCAAAGACTCCAGCTTTTTTGAATAAATGCACTTCACAGGAACATGCCTACATCAGAGATTCATCAAATATTCTTTTGTAGATCAAGTCTCTGACCTTCCAGGTTATTTCAGAAGCTGGAAAGGCCATCAAAGTTTGTAAGATAGMGAAATGATCCTGATCCCAAATTTGTGCTTTAGAAATTAAGCAAGTTACTAGTTTGCTAGCGATTTTTAAAACAAATGCCYCCATAATGTCACAGTACATTTCTACTTCATTTTGATGACAAGGCCAGTCTCACTAAATCAGCCAAAATTAATCCTGAAGTGGATTTTTTCTTAGCAAAAGGCACATAATCTACATTTCAGCAAGAAGCACAAAAGGATTAGCTTTAGATTCTCATTTCAGATATTTCAGAATAGTTCAGGCCTGCTACAGCAGTCTTTGAGACTTTTTAGGCAGAAAATCCTTGTCAGACTGAACTACCACCTTTTAAAACTTGCCTTTTTATGCTTGCAAACTAGTAGACTGGATTGAGAGTCAGCAAGTCCCAGCTTAYTGCCATCAGCACATCACCCAAGTTCCAGCAGAGCTTTTCACCTGGCTCTGGGCATCCTCACATGAAACCCTGGAACCTGCTCCCTGCACTTGCACAAAGTGAACAAAAGCCATCCCAGAAGCCCACAGAATCTCCTTTGTTTCGCTACAGCATTTGCCTCTTCCTTTCCCCAAACCTCGTATAAAAATACCACTACCATTCATCTCTATAGAAATAGGATACACAGTAGAAAGAAAAACCCTATCATTTTTGTAACACAGGAAATAAATTCAATACTACAACTTTACAAGGTCCATAAATCTTTAATGTATGTAAGTTGTGCAATACCTGGCAAATTTGTGCTGACTCAGAGCTAGAACTTTTCCTCTAATTTCTGAAACGATTTTGCTCTTGTCTTCAGGACGACCGTGCTCCAGTACATGTTGAATAACATAATTTCCATATTGATCCTGAAAATAAGATTAYTTCAATTTTCGTTTGTGTTCATACCAAGTAATAAATACAGATAGCTTTTGTACATGAGCATAAAGTTTGAAATTATTATTTGCATGAATATAAGGAAAATACAATGACATCAGCATTAGAGAAACAAAGTGATGCAAGAAATATCCCATCAAGAATTACTTAATGGATCACAAACTTTACATGAAAAATGTAAATAATCTGTAAAACCAGTGTTTTACTARAGTATCTCTTATCCTTTTAAAGAAAGAAGTCCTCAAATTTAAGATCATACTTTTTAACAGCTGTAATATTCCCCTGAACACCAAGCTACAGTCAAAAGTGTAAGAAAAAGGCTTTTTATATCTTCTTTGCCTCCCAACTTCCAAATTCATTTTCATTAAAACTATGGAAGGAAAGAAAAACAAAATATCAATGTCTACAAAACCAAAAAGAGGCAAATGCATTTAAACTAGGATACAGGAGTATATTATGATAACAATAAACTCTAAAGTGCATTAAAAATGAGTGTACATGCACTAACCTGTACTAGCTGTTCTGTGTGTTGATGGAGTTCTTCTAAGATTGGCAAAGTCTGCTCAGCAGTGCAGTGCTCCAGAATACGCTGAATTACTCTACAACCATATGGATGAGTTGAAAGCACAAATACCTTGAAAATAGGATTGCAAAYTAAAGTTAAACCAATTGAAGCTCTCATCTATACCAATATTACTGTGCTMAAAATGGAATTGAACATACCAACTACTATTTGAAAAAGTTTTTCTTGCCAAGAYCAGAATTACATTTCCAGCACAAGTCACGAAAAGATGAAAAAGCAGCTTTTTGTGTGTGAAGGACTCCAGAAACCATTAAAYTAAGAAMCCAAGTGTTCATTACAATGTTTCTAGCCTACATAGTTGCAAAGGAAAGCCTGGAAGTATSACCCTTAGTTAAGTGCTGTTTAACTTTCAAGCTTTCCTTTTCACTTAATTTTCACATTTTAAGACTTTGACACTTATCAAAAGGAATTCAATTATGGTGGTTGGTTTTCACCAATTTCATGTTYCAGCATGCAAAACAAGTTCCCAGTTAAAGATATGAAGTTTGTAAATAACTATTCAAAACATACAACCAAATCTTGCTTATTCCTTCTGCGTGCTTCTCCAGAAGCTAGGTTTGTGGTTTGGAGAKTAATTCCAAACATTTTAGTGTTGGTCAGGACTGAACACAGAATTTTCTATGATTGGACACCAATCAAAATGATGCAGGCAAGAGAAAATTGTACGTATTGTTACCTGACATCGCATGTCATCAAGTGTGTAATTTTTCATTTGCTACTTCATATTAGCTATTATTTTCCATATATAATTACTTGGTGGATGCATGTTCAGTAAAAAAAACACACACACTTCAGTCAAGGGGCTCTATTAACAGTTTAGAAAATGCATCTCATGTACCTCATACACTCTTTGATGTAATAAGATCCAACCCTAGAAACCTTGGTATGCAATTTACAGTGTACAACAATAATTCAGGTACTGTTGTTGTGTAAAATGAGAAAGATTTTGTAGATTTTATTAGGAAATACATTTGGCCATCCATTAAAGTAAAATTTAGTTATAAAGCCAAGTTATAAGATTTTTACAATTCTTCTCAAGACTATAAAAGCACACGCTTGTCTCAGAGGATTAAAATGTTATTTAGCTGCAGCATATTCACTAGCCTGCAGCACATAATCAATCTTATAGCAATAACTTTTTTTGGAAACAAAACAAAAAACCCCAATCTGAAGTAAACAAATATGACCCCCGCTCTTCACTCAACACTAGTCCATATGCAGGGAACAGATTAGTGTATTTCAGCACTGCAGCTCCTTAAGGACTGGCATTCATTGGGAAACACTGAAAGACACCTTGCAATACAAGCAACAGAGAGGAAAACATAATTTTTAAAGAGCACATACTTTATTATCATATCAAAAATGGCCCAGTCAGAAGTTGTGAAGGAAATKATATTATCACAAACCACAAAAATGGGCACACAAAGTGCCTTGTATATATTTACATTACATCCACCAGGTTAATTTATAATACATCCAAACAAGTCTTTCTAGAGCATCTTCTCCAATGAACACATCTTTTTACAGCATGTTAACTGTCTTCCCAACAGCATTTCCATTTCATAATCCCTTTTTCATKCTACTTAAAACAAGCTGAGTGCAAAGTGCCAAATGCTATCCTGTCAATGCAAATAATGGACAAAGACCTCCAAATCTTTTATTGTGAATCTCAGCAACCTGCAAGGAGGAAATGAACCATTGACTCTACCTGTCCTTTGAATGCATCAATGATGAACTGGAGTGACTGGGGCTGAACACACTCAATGCATTTTTGTACAACGTGGTTTCCATTTTGATCTTTCACGCATTTCAGAACATGGCCATCCAGCTCTTTCACCATTTCATTCTGGAAAAACAAAGATTATCCTTGTCTTTACGATAATATCTCCCCACCACTCCCCACCCCTAAAATTTCATTTCATTGGGGAATAATTTCATTTCATGGTGCAAATTTCATTTCATCCTGACTCCAATCTTCATATTCACTGGTATTAACTGTGCACCTTAGTATTTTAATTTAAACAACTATTTCAGCCCCTAGATATTTCATGATGAAGGGAATAATCAAGGATTTAATCAAGTAAAAAACAGATACAATAAAAATAAATAAATAAAATAAAAAAGCATTGCTCTAACTTACAATTACCTGCTGGTCAGGTGAGATTGACTCAAGGGCTTTCTGGATAACACGACAGCCGTACATCTGCAGGGCCAATGGCAGAACATGACCACGGATGCGTGTTGCTAGGGCTAACTTTTGATCCAGGCTTCCAAACTAAAAGAAAATAAATATGCTGTTAACAAATGAAGACATATTGCAACATGCTGGAATTTAAGTATCATTCTAAATATTTTTAACATGTACATGATTTTAATACTTGAATCACTTTTCACTTAGTATTTTTGGTAGGTATATTTACCAGAAKCTTTTCTTTTCTAAATGCAATATTTTGTAATATTCCACTTCCAGTCACATACCTGYTATCAAATGCATGACCTTGAAAGACAACAGAAGAAATCAATATAGTTTATATTGTCTGTCTGTAGGAATATTTAAGTGCAATAAATCACTTTTTAAAATATACTGGGCAAATGGATCACAGATCACTGTTATGTATGAATCCAAATCAGATTTTCCCTGCTATCTCAAAAKTTGTAAGAGAGGACACAGAAGTGACCACCTGGACAATCAGCCAGTGGCACAGCAATATTCCTGCAGTACTGCTGGGGATTGTCAAACTCCTAACCTGTAGCCAGCTCTGAAGAAAGCTCGACCAACTTCYCCTGCCTATTTAAACAGTGACCTGAGGTCCCCTACTACATGTAAGTCCACGTGCACTTTTTTCGTGATAACTGTTCTGCAGAATTAAGATAAAAACACTCAACTGACAATGATAAGCTGTATATTCGTCCAACTTAATATTATAGAAAAAACAGCAAATTATGACTCTTGAACAAAATCAAGATCTTGCATATCAGATGTCAGGGACACTTTTCAGTACGGATTTTGACTGGTTAAATCAAAAAGGGAGTRAAAAAGGGGAGCACATTGTTTCATACATTCATTAAAAACACATTCTTGTTTACAGCAAGTATCTTACTCCTTATTGGACACTTCCAGCTTCACCTTCTATCAACCTAGATACTTTGATAAGGCTCTTGATTTAAAGTACACTACACTAGATACTTTTTCTACATATAATTTTGCCCAGGACACAGGTATTATTTTTAATTCTCTCTGCAAGCAAAACCTTGTAATTCTTTGAAAAGGCCTTTTTTTTAACCACATAGTTTTTAAGACAAAACAAATCTGTTTAAAMTATTAATTACAGTAATATTGGACGTATCTCATAATAAATAGCCCTTACTCGAAATTTTTCTGCCTCAATACATTTTATGGGAATTTCCTCATACACAGCACTGGATGAAGTTCACRCAGTTCCGAGTGCAAGAGTGTTTTCCAGACTTATTCCATACCACGATGCAGTATCCAACAAAATGCATCTTTCAAGTATTTATGTTCCCTTTCATCTGCTGAAAGTCTAAGTTCTGATAAGAGGCTTGTGAAGCCTGACTGCAGTCTGTGCATTCACCAGTGTTCACCAACACGTGCACTACCAGAAAGGGGAAACTGTGCCCAATATGACAAAAAGCACTGGATATAGAACAGAAAACACGTATGCAGCGTTATACACTTGGGTTCTGAGGAAGTCATGTAGAATTCTGCTATGATGTTATGAAAAAGACCAGTTAAATTTAATCMGATTTACAGCATTTCATTTGCATGTCCATCCATACACTTAGTGCTATGCTTACCTCAAAGAACTTCTGTATTACATAGTTTCCAAACACATCRGTCATCAATTGATAGGCTGCTTGCAGGATCTCATTAAATACCATCTGGCGCTCAGCTGGAGTAGCTCGCTCCAGCTTCTGCTGTATAAATCTAAGCACAAAAAAAAGTACATTTTGCTTTGCATCAACAACAGGAAAACCTCTCAAACACTGTTTCAATGAGACACCTCAAAACTCTAAARAAAGCGGTCAGCATTTATAAAATTTATTAAAATGAAAGTAGTGCCTTTGCATATAAAAGGATACATTTTAGTAAAATTAAGAGTTAAAAACTTTCATTTGAAAAGCATTAAAGATGAAAAGAGTAACAGTAACTAAGTACCTGATGATGTACTGACAAAAATAGTTTTACAATCCAGATGCTACATATTTTGTTTTCTTACTCAATACCTTTTTGATACCTAGAGTTTACAAGTCTAGCTATGAAGCTATTTCTACATTGAGAAACTTCTACAAGCAGTTAAATTAAAACTGCTTTTACAATGAAATTTCCTAGAGAAGGTCAGCCTAAGAGTATGTRCTCCAATCAATGGCATGCTTTGAATTAAGATGACTAGCACCTCATTCAAAAGTTTGATGTTAATAAAAGCAGTACAATATTATTAACTATTCTTATAATAATTACCTAGAACCATGCTGGTCTTGGGAAAATTCAACAATATGTCCAACAAGGTCCCTTAGTTGAAGATTAGGGAAACGATTGTTTCTGAAATCTTCCAGCAATCGGCTGCGTCCCGAAGGCATAATGTCAGACCTACTGTAGCGGAGGCGCGAAGGAGGGAAGAGCTGGCTGGTGGAGCTAAAGAGACTCGAGGTGCTCGCTGCACTGCGATACTTGGCTTCGGCTCCAGGGGCTGCAGAAATATAGCGACCACTACCATTTGTCAGTCCCCCTACAAGGAAGCAGTTCTGTCAGTAAGAGCCGGAGGAAAAGAAGCAACAGCAAAACAGCAAGTGTACTAAAACTATGGATACACCCTGGAGCCAATGAAAACAACCATGTTGTCTTGTTATTTATATTTACCTCATTATGGCTGGAGGAGCTAGATATGTTTATCTTGCAATAAATAAAACCATTCTCCTCCTCCTCATTTTTATTTTATGTGAAGGGCACCAGGAAAAGAAATGTTATTAGAAGAATATATCAAGGCAGGTAAAGTGAGAACCCACTCAGTCTTACAGAAACTTTAGAACTGGGTGGGGCTTAATCTTAGTGRGCAGATTTCCACTTCACAAGTGATAGTGGCTTATACCCTTGTTAGTAATCTTGAAGTTAGCCAATTGTGTCATAACAGACCATGAAATCTGAACTACCCTTCAGTCCCTACTGAGATACAATTCCAACTTATAGTGTGTTAAGGGGTTTTTGGGGAGGCACATGTGGTGCCTCCTGTCATGCTGTAACTGTCCTGCGGRTTATTTGATGACTTCAGCATCCCAAGTTTTCAAGCTGGTACCTCTTCTAAGCAATAAATACATCAAATTTCATACCGAGTAACTAAGAATGCTCTAMTTAATTCTCCAACAACCACAGATACATCAAACTGAAGCCCCCTTTCTTCGTAGCACAAACACTCATCACTCTCACTAATACTTCATCTTTCCTTACTAAGAGCTGAATTGCTATCCTATGTCTAGGTCCCACTCCTTTTTGCTAGTGATTCCACCTACAGTTCTTGTCACCCCACAGTCCTGCACATTTCTCCTCACACCCTGCTCTCTGATCAGCTCATGTCACTCTGAACTCCTCCAAGYAGGCCTCTCCCCTTCACTTTACAACAAGAAGCAAGTATCATAAAAAGCATGCAACACATTTTTCCCAACTGCAGTATGACTTTTTGGAGGGATACTCTTACTATACTACAAGCACAAAAATTCAAATAAATTCTCACATAGAAACCTCAATTCTACCACTAAAACCTAACTAATCCAATAAAATCCAAAGCCAAACACTCCCTAAAAGTGTTGAGTATGAATTGGAAAAGGAAAGCATTYTGTTCTCCTTTCTAGAAAGTAACATTGCAACTGAAGCCCTAAATTTGAATTTAAAACAAATTGCAGTGTGTGCTGGTTGAATGGTGCTCTATCACAAACTTAATTAAAAAAAAAAAAACCAAATAAAAAAAAACCAAACCAAAAAATCCCAGAAAACAGCTGACTGTGCTCCAGCCAAGCCTCCTTTTGGTTCTAAGTATTTTTAAGGCCAGGCCAACAGTGTTACAGTGCACTGTACATGTATTAATGGTGAAGTTATCTTTCTCAAAATGTCAAATTCCAGTACCAGAATCTGAGATGTTAGTGCTCTGCACAACACATCAAGCATCCCATTTATTGTACTGCACAGTACTGTGCCCTAAAATAGAAAGAATTATTGAATTTAAAATTACTTTTCAAAATTCCGTGACAAGCATCAACAAATACTTTATGCCACACAATAMCTTTTAAAAACCACTAGGTTTCCTTTTTAATTAAAGTCTCATAATTCTTTACAGCTAGGAAAATCAAATTTTTCTAACGATCATATTTACTTTCCATTGACAAACACAATTTCCAACTATTTCCAGAAAAGAACTGATAGCAGCATGGTACCAACAACCAAAAGGAAAAAAAAAACCAATATTCTGCAGGTGAAGCAGTATGCAGAGTGATGCTCTACAATAATTTCTCCTCTAGGAATGGCCTTTAAAGAACAAAGGAAGTTATACAGCTGAAATGATGGTATTTCTCATCTGGACTAGGTAAATACACAAGTGCAATCCTGGCTCCCCTGCACATGCTGTGCAGTAACACTATTTAATATCACAAGAGGGCACCAGAGCCCATTTGAAATGAAGTTACAGGCTACTTYTTCCATTGCAGCTTCTCTTCTGCTCTACTCATCACATGCTCAATTCTGTGCCAGAAACAAAGAGCACAGTTTTGATCATATGCTCACAGTCAACATACAAGGTCATAGAATTGCATATGTAATGAGGAATTGTTTCACTTTTTTTTTTTTTTTTTTTTACTAAGCCTTCATCTCTGTAAGTTAAATGCAACAATTTATCCAGAAACTAAAATGGAAATCAAGAAACTTGATAGCTTTTAACAAATATGCTATGTATGTGCAATATACGTTTCCTGCTCRGGATTATCAAGACTTTTTTCAGTCTAATTTGGGAACCATCACTTTTTAAGACCTGTAAGACAACTATTCTGCAACTGGGAGGCTCCTGACTAGCCTGTGAAACTATTTCAGACAATCATGTTAAGGAGGACAATAACACAGGAAGGCTGAAGGCACATCCACTGGGCCTAGAAGAACCTGTAGTACTCAAAAGCACACAGAAAGCAGAACCTTGTAAAACAATGGACACTATTATAAAAAAAGAGTAATTTAATAAGTAATTAGCTTTTATTCTCACATAACCTTTTATTACAGCAATGTTATGGCTCAGTGGCAACTCTGCAGATTTGAAAAACAGTAAAACTCCCAAAATAAAAGCATATTGTCTTAGGTACTTAATATATGTGGACAAATTTGTGATTTCAATGGCCTATTTTCTTCTCCAAATGAGGAAAGTAAGAGCCTAGGTCTTCTAAGTTATTTGGGGAAATACCCTACTGAATAAAGCACTGAAAAATTAAAATACTTATTACACATCAGTATAGTCACACAATTCCAAACTCCTGGGGAATTAAGTGTGCAGTTCATTCTCCAGATAATCAATTAGCTATCATTTCTGATCTCATAAAACAAAAATCTCCAAACCACAGRCTAATATTAAGTTGTTTTACAGTTTAATTGAACCTAAATCCCTGTGGCTAATCCACAGGGAAGAAAAGGCACAGAGATATAAAGGGGATATAGATCATCTAAAACAGAGCCTTAGTAAGTTTCAAGGACACAAAGSATGTTAAATTACTGACTCCTTAAYATAGGTAGCATCTTTAATGTTAAGGAGAACATGAAAAAACATTAAAAWCTAGATCTAGGCACATTYATTTTGATAGCATTAGTCTGTTAGTATTTATCAAAGTATTTTTTCAATTATTTCTAATGAAGACAGAAAACATATCTACTACATAGTAACTTATTTTACATGTGTCAGCAGTATTTTCTAGTAACACACATAACAYGTATATAAATGCTTTAAACCTAATTTCTATAAAGTATTTGTTCATCTGTGAAAAAGTTGTTTCATCTCATCCTCAGCTAAAAGTTTCATCTKCATACGGAAAACAGAATTACACGTATCTCTGTATATTTTAGGAATCAATGCAAGTGTTTACTATGCCTGGTTTAGTACAACCCTACAGAGTAGGGCAATCCAAAGCTCCCCATACTGCCTTGCCAAGGGGCCTTTACTCTAACCCAGAATGACCATCTCTGAAGGTAAAACATCAATCTGAACTGCTAACAAGCTTCGCTTGCAACTTGCAGAAAATAATTACCTCCAAATGCCCAGATTTTAAAAATTCCTACTCTACACCAAAACTCTACTCTTAAAATGCTCCAGTGTACCGTCAAACAGGGTTAGGACTACCAATCTGAAAGGATATTTTTATGACATCATTAAAACACTTCCTCTTGCAGTTCCTTGTACTTGGGAGTGAAAGGGTAGTTCAAATTCATGACCTTACTGCTCCAACTGGTTACAGTAAAGAAGCAGTTACAGACAACTGACAAATCCCTTYAAATACAGGAAAACTTACACTAGCACAAAGTCACTAGCACATTCCTATTTTAGGATGTTGGATAAAAGTTGGTGAGAAGAGATAAAAACAGTAAATATCACAAATTTCTTGTAAAAGGGAAATTATTCTTTTAAGCTACAAATTGCAGCAGTGTCTGACAAAGGGGTTATAAAACCATGCACCCTTTCCCAGTGTTGTGCTCTAGATTCTGGTGGCTGAAACAGGAGCAACCGAGTTTGATGCCCATTTAAAATAGGAGTTAAACTTAGCTGAACCTGTTGATACAAGCAGGCAGGATAAGTTTGGAAGGTGGAGGCAGAGCTGCATTTGACAGGCATTATCAGAATACCAATGGAAACTGCATGCAGACATGAACTTACAATGTTGTTCTACTCTGAAAAGTGACTACATGATAACCATTGCCTTAAGATACACTCCCTGTTARTTTCAGGTGTAACTTCTCATTCTGTCAGAAAGCTTAGATTTTTTCATGTTTATTTTTTGTATGTGATAACAAAACATGCTTCCAAGAGTGGTTGATGCACGCACCAGAATAAATATATTAAGACAGACAATTAACTGCAGAAATACTCTTAAAACTCTGAGAAGGTGCACATTGAATGTAACTGTGCAAAAATATGGCACAGGGCAGAATGGCTAAAAAAATTACTGCATTTTTCTGCATTTTTGTGAAAGCAAATATCCAAAAGACCTCMATTTCCAAATTTCAGGCTGATTTTATAATATAGCCGATTTTATAATATAGCCAGAAGTTTATCAGTAATCAAGGTCCACTTCACTGGGAAGATGAAGAGGACAAATGAAAGCCAACAAGGTTGTGTCAATTTTCAGAGTACAACTGTATATTCTGGCTGTTACACACTGATCTAGTACATGATTTTAASAAGCTACTAGGCTTAGTTCACACTGCCAAACAGTTCAAAATGGGTCAGAGTCAGTATTTAACAATTTCTGCTGATAGAGCCAATCCTCTATACTGACCACAGCCTATTTTCTCAGAACCGAAAAAAGGTCTTTTAACATTCATCAAATGTGAAACAAACAAAACTTTGAATGTTTTAAAYTTTAGATAATGCCTTCCAAAATTTGGTTTAAGTATAGTTTTCAGCAATATGAAAACTATGGTGAGAGTACTTTGAAAAGAAAGAAAGAAAAAGATTTCCATGATAACCCCATTGTCAGATGTTCAGAACTTTCTCAAAAGCCTCCATTTGGGCTGAAACTTTCCATGCTTGGTCTCAGCCCAAAGGTGCACTTTGTAGACCTGAAAAAGGAAAAAAGGTAAGTAAAAAAAAATAAAACGTGCTGAAACATCCCCTTGCCCAGTTTTACTTTGGGTATTCAGCACTTAACCTTGATGGGGATACTGTACTGTAAATGTAATACAACTTAATTATTTAACCTTGTTAGACAAATCACTCACACATTTCTCACTTAAGGTGTATTCTGGTAGACATTTTAAAAATGTTTTTCCTGTTTTATTTGCACTAAGAGAAGCACAGAGGATTAGGGTGCCTATTGCAAACGGTGCAATGAATAGTTACTGGAGCAACAGGCAACTCAATCTTGAATTATATCCACTTTAACTCTATGATTTTAGCATCCGAATTAAATGACTGCAAATATTTGCAGCAGAAAGGAAAAAATGTATTAGGCAACCTCAGGTTAGAGGCATTATCTTTTGAATAGACTGTATATTGCGGTGGGGTTTCTTTRGATTTTTATTTTAAATTATTTTTAAAGAAAGGTTGAGCTCCCATGTCATTTARCTAGCCAAAAAACCATTTCAGAAATTATTATCAGCATTCCTTTAAAAATGCATCTGATAACAGAGAGCCACCACTGACAATGCCTTTTCTACTTCTTTGACAAATGCCTTTTTTTTTCTCCTTCCATAAGCTTGGTGATAAACTACTGTCTTCCTGGCAAAGTATCTGGGCCATGCAGTTGAATGATTCAAAAATCACCTTTTAATACATTTTACATTGAGAGCACTGCTCACTTTTCTACTTTTTCATGGGAAGGGGCATTAATCAACATCACTTCACTATTAAACAAATCTCTAAAATGTCCTTAAAGTAACACACTGAAGGCGAAACAAAAATAAGGCACCTTTGCTTATCATATTGTGGAAACAATAGAAAAATGACCAATTAATTCTCACTGGGCTCTCTACTGGGCTTCTGCAAGGRAAGAAAAATCAGTTGTTGGCCCGATACTGCCAAAAGGTGAGTGCCCTCCACTGTCAAATCAATGAACATCTGAACGTGCCCTTCACCTTTCAGGAATGGCCCCTCTTCATTACAAAACTGTTTAACAGCAAAGGTAATGTGACATCTCTTATGCAACATATATCTTACACATAGAAATACATACACACATACAAACAAAAAGTGTTTTTTTGGTTTTTGTTTTTGTTTTTTTTACCTAAATGCAAACTGGATGAGGATCCATGTGATGAAAGTGATGGCGGTGGCGTAAGTGAATGTCCTGGCGTTTGGCTTGGCAGAGGCATGCCTATTGGACTTGGAGAGGAGGAAAATCCCAGACTATTGTAAAATGGCTGCCCTATGGGTGCTAGGCTGCTACTAGATCTTTTGTACAAGTCAGAGCTAGTAGATAGAGAATCTCTCCTTGTGGCACTACTACTTGCAGAACTGCCAACTGAAGAAGAAATAAAAAGACCCTAATTACACAGTGTCAACTGAATAAAACCTATCCCCAACTACAGCTGGGCAACAACAGATGCGATCACAATAATTACAGCAATCGTTATGACAAAGACAATTACTGTGATAACCACACATGCTTTTAGGTAAATCTAAGTGGGTATAAACATACCACTGGCAAGTAATTTCACCAACGTCCATGTCATTCAACATTTCACACTAGACTTCTCACAGTAATATTGCAGTACTCTGTTTTAAACGCCTGGCTTCAGGCTTTGGGACAAATATGGAATTTACAAGATTAGATTACACTGTCACTTTATAGAATAAATGATTCTAAAAGTATTGCCACTAAATTATTTGATAATTTTTTTCCCACCGTAAATTATTAGTCAGACAGTGACACTCATTTCAGGAAAATTCGAAAGGCAGTAAGTTGTTGTTTAAGGGTTCACAAAATAATTTATATTGCTRTTCAGCTGTTTCTGAACTTCCTCATTTGCAAACCCCTCACCTGTAGAAAAAAAAAATCACTACTTAAAATTCCCAATGAGAATTATGGCTCTCAAAGAAGGGTTTTGAAAAGATATTATAAAGAGGGAATAGGCCAAGAAGATGAGAAGCAGAGCAGAGATAGAAAATTAGGTGAGAAATTTAAAGTGATTTTACTGTTATCAGTGTTTCTGAAAGTCAAATCAGACTAGAGGCTTTGGATAATGTATTAATGAAGGACTGGTTATCCTGCACTGCATTGTTCAGCAGGGCCATAAGCAGTCTAGGACAAAACAGGAGAAAAATATAAAGTTTTTATAACTGTTAAATTCTAGTATCTGCTGCATAGTARTGAAATATTTAACTAGAGTGCCTGTTTTAAACATTGGAACATTATTATACTCATAAACCAAACCAAGATTATGGATATTTTAATAATAGATACCTTTCTTAAGGTGAATTTGGAAAATTGATAACTGCTATTGACTACTTCAATTTAAAAAGGAAAGGTCATATTTTGTACTTCCATAACCTTTATCCTTTTCAAGTATCTTCTTATTAAAGCTAGTAGCAAGGACCAATATAAAGGTCACCTGCAATTTCACATTTTAAGACATTAATTTGTTTTCTCATAGCATTAACAACTTGGCTACTATTTTTCAGGGCAGGAACTCGCTTAGACAAAATTTTCTATAGAACTTCAGTCTAAACAATGCCATTTCAGAAATACTGGCAAAGAAAGGTGCTTTATCCTTATCAAAATAAACTATCTTCCTCTTYGAGAAGTTAATGCTTTCATGCACTCAAACCAAATAAGCGAGCAGGAGACCTTAATCTTTACACTCTTGGACTGAAGTAAAAATCTTTGAAAAATCAGTTCATCCAAGTTCAGCATAGATCTGCTACAAACTTGTAGCTGAAAACTTAAACTCTTGACCATACACAGAATGTCAGAGGTGGCTGATTAATAAGGTTGTGCCTGTAATTGAACTTCAGTGTGCCATGTCAAAAACAGACTCTAAAACTGCTGTCCAAGATTCCACCTTGTGTTGGAAAGGCTCATGAAGCAATGCAGAAAGAAGTTTTTCATTTCAAGTGCAGGGGAGACAAAAGCCAAACACAAGAATTAGACTAGGGAGGGGAGAAAGAGAAARAAGGAAACCAGAAGGAAGAAGAGAGGTCAGACAAAGGAGCCAACAAAGAGACTGCAAGAAAAACTGGCAAGCACTTGAGTGAGACTGAGGATGAGAAGAAAGCAGTTCTGAAGAGAAGTTAGGCTGCAGAAGGTTTATGTGACTGTGGGGCAAAAAGACTGGAATAGTAAGCTGATGATGGGAACACCACACAGTACAAGTAGAAACAGAAACATACTTAGGAGCGGGAGGGAAGCAGGAGATAAATGTTGCCTGGAAACTGGGAAGGAAGACATACTAGAGGAGAAGCCGGAAGGRAAAGATACTGGAGTAACTAAGCAAGGAGATTGAGAATAAGCAACCAGAAGTGCAAATTAAGGTAACAGCTGAAAGAAATCTCAAGCTTTGAGACCAGCTCTACAGGCTCTGGMTCAGTGAACCATATAAATGTTAATACAATGCTACACAATGGATTGTTATTTTTCCATCTTTCAGGGTTTCTTACTCAGCTAAATTAYTGCAGCTTAACAAGTTACCATGAACCAGCTGAGCTTCATTTTCACACACACAAGCAAAGTTCACAAAACCCAGAAGATAATTTGCATTATCTTACTCCTCTTCCCCCCTCTCTGAGCTAATGCAATTTCTTTACAGTTGCTACAAGCCAGGAGAAGGCATCTGGAAAGCTGCCATAGTTCATCTAATTCTTGGCTACCTGTTAAGCTGCAKTAACTTATCATCATGTACCTAAACCTTTAAAATAGAGTATGAATAACTTTTATTACAAAAGAACAGAGACTGTAAGTACATACAGTCACTTATATGGTATGTTTACTGCKTTCAGTTGTTACTTTGTTCAGTCATTCAAGCTAGAACATGCTCACCTTTCAATTTTTTGCAGCTATTTTTYCCCCTGCAAAAACTGAAAACATAAGGGCAAAATGTGTTCTGCCATCTATCAGGTCTTCATRGCTATATTTTAACTGAAATTCAACCTTTTCAACACACTGTTGGGAGTTACAAAGAAGCTGAAACCTTGGCAGATAAAAAAAGAAAACTTTTTTTCAATTTGCCTCAATATGCATGAATACCGTTTGTTCAAGTGCTCATCTGTGTAATTCAATTCATATTTACATATAGGTCAGAATGCTAAAAAATAAATAAATAACCAGGAAGCATTTTTTTGAAGTGGCTATTGGGCAAGTACAATTTGTACTTGGCAGAAGGGCACTTTCAATATACTTTTATTCTAATAATACTATAATAATCTATAGTACTGGAATATTAATATTCTAATAAATATTTCAGGTTTAGATAGCACCTTTCATCAGCACTTCTCAAACTGCAAAAGCACAGGGTTCCTGCTTTCCTGTGCAAACTACCATGCTAATTAAATCACCYTGGATACTGCTGCAAGATTTCAGCATGCACTTTCTGTGCTGAGGGCTTTGGACAAAGCTCTGGAACTGACCTTTGCTACAAGAAAAAGGCTCAATCTCCTGTGCCAGAAAAAGCTATGCTGATTTTCTTAAGTAGATACACAACTAAAATTTGTGTTCTATAGAGGTTCTTCAGATAATGCTGGATACAACTTTTATGACTTAAATCTGTTCTATCTAGGGACCTTAAACAGGTACACTGCATTAAATGCATATATTTATTATCACTATCCACCAGTGTAATGAAACTGYGCCTAGAGTAAAACATAGCTGCTAAGGATACACTGAAACCCTACAAGTAGCTCAGGARAAGTTATTTTATGTAACATACACTTGGATAGCACAATTTTGTAAATAAGAGTTACTTGCTGTGGCATTAAGGAAAATTAAGAAAACATATACTACTGAGTAGCCTACAGTTTTTGGGTTTTTTACTGAGCATGGGATGTTTTGAGTCTTCTCTTTAAAATCAAGTATTGGACAGGATCACTATAAAAACCTGATTTTGGACTTCCTACCATTAGTTTTGTTAAAGTAAATATTTTTTCTGATTATTTTATGAAAAACAACACTGAGAAAACCTCTGTGCTGGTTTGCAATATATTTGATGTCACTAGTCACACTTAGTTACCAAATAACAACTACCATATCTTAACACTGAGGGGTGTGGTTTTCCTTCTGTTTTTTCTCCCCATATATTAAGCCATCTTGTAACAACTTTTTAAAAAATTACTTTCTTTAGGGCTAATTTACCTTGATTTTGAAAAGAATACTGCTAGAGTACATACAATTCCCCCAATTTCTACCCAKCTGCAACATACCTAAGATTAAACATGCTTCACTGATTTCATTAAAATAATATTAGTAATAATAAGCAATTCAATGCTGTAAACTTAGACATTAATAGCAAAATGAAATACTCTTAAAAAAAAAATTTCTCTTGCCTTACTAAAACTGAATCTGAAATATAAGAAAACCTACCTTGCATGTTTAAAGACTGCATGAATATGAAATTTCTGCTTTAAAGCAGAAACATGATAGAGTGATTTTATTTTTTTTTAAACACAAACAGGTTAATAATATTTAGGAGCATCTGTTGAAATAATTAAAGGTCTCAAATGTGCACAGAACTATTTAGAGGCTTAACTATGTCTAGGATTAAACCTGCTAGAGTTAACAAGGACTATTCTTGGGTATTAAGTATTTTTGTTTCATAAATCCTTTAAAAATGTTAGGGAAACAAGCACTTCAATATTAGATCAAATTTAGAAAGTCATATGCTACTTAATTTGTTTGAAAAAAATAGGAATTTTCTGATATGAAAATTACAACAAAMGAATGCATATTTTCAATATCATCAATTACTACTTTAACCAGAGAATGAAGACTTCCTTGAAAACAAAATCAGCTAACTGAAAAACAGTAACTAACTTCTGGGGCAGAGTACAGTGATCARTATGGAAAAGTATTTTGGAAATACCTCTGACTACAGGATATTGTTCAAAAATGCATCTTGTATACAGAACCCAAGTGAAATAAAAAGAACTTTTCATTCCCCTATATTTTGTTTTAAAGTTGAACAACCTATTTTTGCATTCTTTTTAGAAATATATGTGTATATAYGAGGCCTGATACGGATACATTTTTTTGCTCAACATAAAAGTCTCACAGAATGTCCTCACTATATTAACAACCTACCTGATGAGCCAAATCCACCAAGTGCAGAGCCGATAGCTGCTCCTAAAGAGCTGCTACTTCCAAAGCCAAGAGATGTGCTTCCTGGTTGGCCAGGACCATGTGAAAAAAGGGAACTGCTCTGGGAGTTATTGGTCAAAGAGTTACTGCCATAAAACGAATTGGATTGTAGGCTACTATTTGTTTGCTGTTGCTGTTGTTGTGGCTGGGCACCAAGTGGCCGAAATAGACCGTTCGTGGCTCCCGCGAGATTGTTTGCTGTTCCTCCAGCTGAAGCAGCTGCAGCTGTAAAACACATGTTTTCAATCATAATTACTCTCTCGAACATTTCTGACTGAAAATGGACTATTCAGAACTAAATTGTATTTTCTTGAAGCCCTCTTAAAACAAGCGGAAGTTTACATATTAAAGGATAAAATACACTTAATAGTATTGCACAATCTTAATTACTCAAGGCAAAAAGTGAAGACATGTTTTGGGCTAATCAAGGCTGCAGAATTGTTAATGTAATTGAGGGACTTTTCAGTGTAAACATATAACACATTACAGTTTACTGAACTTTTTCTATCTAAAGTTGCAGTAGCAGAGTTGTTAGCTAAGAGTCATTCAACATCATCTTCAGCTACTGTCAGAAGCGAGTTCTACACAGAGAAAGATGCTTATAGAATAACTTAAAATCTAATTTTCTGAACAGATTAAGTTAATTAATCCAGGGCWAGCATTCTGGATTTTAATTTAACAAATGCAATAAATGGTTCAGTCAAATAATACTAGATCTTACAACTGGAAAAAAGAAGGCAACTAGACTGCTGATATAACTAACTCTCCTCTTTTACTTTCCATTCTATACAAAGCTTTTTCCTCGCCACACTTTTCAGGAGAAAATATTTTCCTGAGAAAAACATAGCAAGGCTCCAGAGCAGTCCATCTTCTGCCAGGCCGAAGCAATGAAATGATACTTCCTAGAGGACACCATTGAGGGGATTGATGAGAAGTGCATGTTATCATGCATGGGGAGAGGAAGGAGAAAATGTTCCTACCTGACAAGTAACATTTGCAGAAACATGCCTGTGGATGTATGGGAAGAGGACTGTAAATTCCAATTAAAAATGGAAAACRACATCTCTGAGAAACAGCAGTCTCAGAGAACAGGAGGAGACAGAATAATAAAAGTATGCACAGTATATCCTTCACAACTAGAAAACTTCACAGATGCATAGAAAACAATAATATCAAATACTAATCAACATTACTGTTAAGATTCAGCAGAGAAGTGAAAGAAAACYCTGGAGGATGAATATTTACCTGCTTGTGCTGCTGCAGAACTAATTAGAACAGGAGTTGAGGCCACCAATCTGACTGGTGCGCCAAGACCAGTTCTCGCTCCAGGGCCTACTACTAAGGCACCAGTCTGATCGTAATAGGCAGTGGGAGCCAGTACTTGGTATCCTACAAAACAGAAGACAAGGATTAGTAGTGCAGACAGTCTCATACAGTGAGCATTTCTTCTCTCCTTGAAATATTCTAAACACAAACTGCAGACCAGTATTTCTGTCTTTGAACATTAACCGGACATCAAAAGAAAAAGCAGTAAACATCATAAGAGACTGGGACAAAATTAGGTTTATAAATGCTTCAAGTAATTTTTTACAACTAAAATAACTGCTAAAATTAGTTTTCTACAGTTGAACTTACTGCCAAGGTTAAAGTTTCTAACAACATAGTGAGAAGGTACAGGTACAACACAACTGACAGTATTTGGATCATCATCAAATCCATTTCTTTCAGCAGTTTAAAATACTCCACATTTCTCTTATACTCCTTTGTACATAGAAARGCTATTGAAATGTGCACAATTAAAGGGCTGAGCTAACTGCAAGTTTGGCAATTCCATACATTACCTAGCCACACTTAAAAGTCCATCTGCAAAAACACATTAGGAAAGGAATGCTGTGTGTGTAGGAATACCTTGGACCAGCCAATTTCACAGGAATAAAAGACTGTAATCCAAGCATAACACTTCATTCACTTGGCAGTTAAGAATTGGAATCGATGAAGAAAAGGAGGAGGAGTTGAAAAAGGAGAAAAGCAAGCAGTAGGAAGGAATACAGGATACARTATATGAGTGAAGAAAAGCAAGAGACAAAAGAAAGCCAAGCAAAAAACCTTTATTTAGAACAAGAGCAGAAGAATGAATTTTAAAGCTTTTGACGCTTTATAGTGAAGTAGATGAAYTGGAATAAGAATCCCTAAAAAATGGAAGACAAGCTACAATAATTTAAGAAGGGTGCTGACATTTAAAAGACAACAATTTGTAATTGTCAGATTGACTRTTCTTATAAAGCAATAAAATAAAACCCAATGGATTTTCAATATTCCCCCCATGTTCACATATATGCTAGCACTATTAAGAAAAAAGTCAAGATTGCAAAAATCACACATCTATTTTTTTTYAATGTGAGAATAAAGATTTTGCTTTCTACTTTATGTCAGTTGTTCACATCAGTTGAACATTTATATTCAGAACTAGGTCTAGCAGAGCTCTCTCTGAAATACATATGTACGTGGACATAAAGAACTGGACCTCTGATTTCAGGTAAGTACCATAGCCACCAGCCTTCCAAGTCATATTTTCTCCTCCTCAATTTCTAAAACATCTCTGTAATCTCTTTTGCCTGGACTCACTTCAAAAAAATAAAGCTGGAAACATCATCTGGCTTCTAGCCTGGTGGTTACAGGACTCTGCAGGGAAGCTGGATACACAGGTCCAAATTCTCACACATTAAGAAAATCTGAAGATACGACAAAGCCTCAGGTAGTACTGAACAGGAGAGGAGCAATGAAAATCCAGATCTTTAGGTTCAATTCACAGTTCTTGAGCTGAATGCATTATACTGGTTATGAAAAATGGTCACTGCCATAATTCTAAACCTGTTTCTTCTCAATGCTCACTACTTGCTTTGCATTCCAGGCACATCTACCTTCTCTTTCCCACCAAAACCACAAAAAAATAAGTTGTCCTCCACATCATTTGTCTGAATATTTGACTAGCTGAAAACCACCAGCACAGGTTCTTACACTGGAACTCATTAGGACGCCTTTGCTAAAGGTGCCACTGCCTCTTCCACCTACAAAAATGTGCTCTGCTGCTTTACCCCTTCACCASTAAGAAATGTTGCTAAATTCCCAAAGTAGAGAAAGGTGAGATACTGTAGATACTGTGATACCGATACTGTGTAGAGAACACAAAATATTAGATTGGTGACACAGTAGAAAAGTTCTTTGTAATACCATGTGTTCCTRCACACATTAGCAATGTTTAATTACTAGAACTTACATAATTTCTGCTTTTACTCGTAGCATGATCAAACCATGTTGGTTCTACTGTTTGTTCCTGCTGTATCATAAAACCATTTTTTCAGAACTCAGAATAGGCTAATACTTAACCAGTATTTACTCTGTCCACCTGCCCTCTTCAAATTCACAAACCCATGGATAATGCTACAACTGTGTAAATATAACTGYATTAAAAACCCACTGGTTTTACGCTTACCTTCTGCTCATCTGAAACTAATATACAGATGAGATTAGATGAAACTAATCTCCTACGACTTCAGGCCCACAATGTAAACAAACTTATTTTCCAATGCAAAATAWTTGGAGGAGAGCAGGGGAGGTAACTTACACTTAGACTTTGTGTAACCTAAATTTACTGAGATGAATATTAATACAATCTAATATATTGATATTAGATTTTCTAAAATAATTTGCTCGTATGACTGCTAAATTAAAAAAYAGAGGCAACTTGCCCTTGCTTTTACAGTATAAGATGCCCAAACCCTCTTGACACTTCCTTGCCATTATCTGAACCTGTGATCCACCCAGGATATTTAAAATAAGTAATGGTAAGTCAGGTCAATAGCATCCAGATACTGTCTGCCACAGAAGGTTCAAGCTATGCATGGGAACTGATGGGTTAATTTCTGTTTCCAATCTCTGAAATAAATTCTAAACAAAAGAGGCCTCAGCTTTCTACTTAAATCTACTGCAACAAGGCAGCATAGGACTATTTGTGAAATTGCTAAAACCTTGCTAAGTCCATCTGCAGCCTCAAAGGTGTAAAATTTTTTGCTTTGATGTCAAAAATTTCAGAGAGACCACCTCAAATCAGATTAAATAACTGAAGAACAGTTCCCAGAGTAAAACTCAGATCTTCTCCTTTTCCTTCCTTTGGACTGTTCCACAAACTACACCTCATCCCAGAAAGGTGAGCACAAAGCTAGAAACTTCCCCTGCCTTCTCTCTTATCAAAGATAAGGTGGTGACTTGGCAGCTCTCTCTAATTCCCTCTCCTGTTTCAGTTTTTATTACTTCCATCACATCATCATCTCTCCCTGTGGCTATGCAATTTTCCCTCCAAATTAACCATTATCAAWGCTCACTTCAGTGCCTTCACATTCAAGTTCACTGTGGTGTTCCCATACAGTCMGAAAACTAAAACATACTGTTTCCTWATCAGTTCCCATTCATACCTTTTATTTTAGAGTTCAATTGCTCTAGCTACACTTACTGTCTTCATATTAGCAGGAATCGTGGAAGCAAACAATCTGGTTTATCAATACAGTGTTTTGCTGAAATGATTTTTAAATGTCTCCAGAAACCACAGACTCTGAAAAACGTTCTGATTCTTATCACATCAACCCTGAATGTACTTAAATGATGATAGGAATTTTTCTCTCTTGGCTTATGCTACTCATCCTTAGTGTTGCACTTATCCATCCAGTAATGCAACTTCCCTCAGTGATGACRTCCAAATGTATGTCAGTTTGTCACTTCTCTCTACACAACTTAAAAGATGTTACACCTCTTCCTACCAACTCAATTATCTGCCCCTTTTAAAAATGCCATCCTCTCCCCTCTCCAAAGTTCTTTCTCCAAAATCTGAACCCCTATAACTTTTGCTTGTTCTGACAAAGGCTTGCACCACCTTATCTCTGCACATCTTCTCACAAATGAAATTCAGAACTCACTATCCAGCCAGTAAACCATTTATATTTCTACAACCACCACAACTCTGCCTATGCTGTAACTCCCTGTGTACCTGCCATAATGAAAYTGAACTTCTATTTCATACTACTCACTGCAATGTCACACTTCAAATTCCCCTAGGTAATAAAGCTAAAAAATGCTATGCCAATAGATAGAAATTGTTTTTAATTCTTTACACATAGGTTTTTTTTCTCAGACCATTCACTTTACATGCCCACCTGCAGGCCAGATGCACCATGACAGTTTTCCTGTGCGAAGCACATAAAAAATAAGTTGTATCTGACCTAGTCAGTACAATCAATGGAGACTCTGGAGGGATTTGGCTGCCCAAGTCATTTATTTTAGTGTAAGCTGAGCAGCTCTGCAGCTTCTGTACAGCAACTGCACAAGGGAGATTTCCACAGAGAACAATGACTMCTTAGACAGCTGATGTCACAAGTAGACTCCTGACTTTGGATGATTGAGCCAAGTCCAGATGTTGCCTGTGACAAGGACTGGTTTTATTTGTAAGAAGAATGTTTACTGATTGTACTATGAAATTGGGAATACCCTTTGACTCTCTCATGCACGTATATTCAAGCAGAAACACTCTTTTTAAAGAATCTTTGTTATTGAATGATTTGCTCAATTAACACAGGAAGAATTTCAAGTAGAATTGAGCAACTCCTATGTTGAATACATTTCACATTTAATGGTTTTAAAAAAGAACCTTGTATCAGACTTCAAGTGCCCAGAGGGGACTACAGGAAGGCTCGAGACTTTTTGCAAGGGCATGAAGTGATAGAACAAGGGGCTTTCAGCTGAAAGAGTGGAAGAGTGTAACTTTGCATCAGRTATCAGGAACAAATTCTTTACTGYGAAGGCAGTGAGGCACTGGCATAGGTTGCCCAAAGAGATTGTTGACACCTCTCCCCTGAGRGGTTCAAGATCAGAGTGGATGGGGCTCTGAGAAACTTGGTCTAGTGGAAAGCTCTGTAACAAGATAATCTGTAAGGTCCCTTCCAACCTAAACCATTCTAYCATTCTAGGATTTTCTGAAAGGAAACTTAACAGTGACATTCTGTGAGAAGTGACCTCACTTTCAGACGCTTTCTCTCTGCATGTACAATGAAACAGGTATCTTAAGCAATACAGGAATATACCTCCCTAAATAATYAATGAAGAAACACTTGAAATATCARATTTGAAAATAAATCAAATAGTTGGGATAACATGAATTTCATCTAACACAAAGGCTGTGACAAGGAGAAAGCAGSTCAAATATTCTAAGGACAGTAGCATGGACAAGCTGAACAATATACTCTCACTTACTAGCTCATGGTGAASCCAAACAGCAAATATTCTCTCTGTAAAGAATATTCAAAAGTTTGAAACTCAGTTTGGACCTTCACTTCCTTGTAAAACATCTTAGTCCATTGAAACATGGATTTCACACTTCTTAACCTTGTTTATTACGTGTGTTTGCTATCTAGGACTCATATTTTGGTAGCCAGATMTTATTTAGTCATCTTGACTCAATTTTATAGTAAGGGATTAGAAAAAGGCATCTCTGGAGCAAAATTCACTTTATCATAAATCAGGTAGCTAAAATAGAGGCAGACAAATCAAGAGTAACAGTTCCTATTTCTCTTCCCTTAGTACGAATGGAGCCCAAGCATCTCTCTCAAATACAGACATCRAACGCAGTAACTAGATTCCCACATTAAAAGGCTTTTATTCATTTCCTCATCCTGTATCCTTCTTACCCTAAAAAGAGGAATTACYAGCACTCTCCATGACTCACTATGAACACATCTGATGATGACTGAAAAAAATAAATGTCTTTTTTTATATTTTGAGCTCTATTCCCTGTAMCAGTGTGGTTGGTAAGGCTCAAGTCAGTTGCACACAATTCCTATTATAGAATAGTCTGAAATATATTCACAAGAATAAAGTTCTTCTCTGGCTCTCCAGGCATGCAGCATCAGACAGGATAAAGCAGAAATCTACAATGGAAACCAAATAAAAAAGGCTTCTGACCTCACAGAAAACCTTTCAGGGCTTGTGGAAGAGGAAAAAAAGTCTTCAAGTACCTTCTTCAAAGTACAGGCTCTTGCACTACTGAAGTTTCGTATTTGACCACTCAGTATTACTTCCAATCACCCCCTGGAGTGGGGCGGCTCTTTATGGGCTTTAAGAGCTACTCTTGAGACAAATACTCCAGATTCAAAGAACTAATAAGTAACTATAAACAAACACAGTCTACACCCCATCTTAATAAAAAATAGTACAGCTAAGCCTTTSAGGCTTGTGCAAAGATGCTTATAGCATCTCTCACATGCCTCACTGTTTGCAGGCCTTATTTACTGCTTTGGGGAGGTGCAGAGGTACCCCTTGGCCACTGTCAGGACAGCACTTTGCTGATTCCTCATTTTAGGACAAAGATGCTAAAAGCTGAAGATAACTACTGAATGAGGAGAGATAGAAATTATAGTTATAAAAGAAAACAGACAAGAAAAACAGAATAGCCAGTCAGTTCTAGAACCTAAAATTCCAGCTAGAATGTAAAATATGTTCATGGGAGGCCAAGCGCACAATGCAGCCCCAGAGCATGGAGGTAACAACTCCGACTTCTCCACATTGCAGGGCATCTCAGACCTGTATAGGTCAAAGGAATGCATCAACACTATCTAAATTAACTATGTAATCTAAATTAACTATGTAAAAGAATCAACTTTTATACTAAAGATTGGCCAAGCAGACAAATTCCTCTTGCTCAGGTAACTGTATCAAACACTTAGAAGTGATGCYGAACTTCAAGCTAACCATTCCCCAACACATGGACCATTTCTCAGTAAGTCGGATGCCATGCATGCTAAAAGGATCTGAGGCTCCAAGCTTTGGAGTGCTTCCAAGCATTTTGTGATCTTCAGATATGATCAAGCAGTAATTTTCTTTTAAATTTCCTAATTTTGGATTCTGAATTTTAGGCATTATTATGTCGCAAATAAGTTATTTTGGAAAAACATAATACTTCCTGTTGCAGAGGAATGAGAGAACACACGATTTTTAAGACTACATGTAGTTGCTTCATTATACRTKAAATTATCTTACAGAAATCTACGAYATTCCTTATGCATACACTTATAACAGTAAATACAAAGATCCAAATAACAAACGCTAGAGGAGTTCCTTGTTCTCTAAAAATACTGTGCCAGTATTTTAGACCAACTGAACACCATAAATCTATAAAACTCAATTCTAAGCATCTTATCATAAACGTAACAGGACTTCGTTAATCTGTTACCTAATAAYACCAATATTATTACTTTCAGTGAGTCTCTTAATCCACTGATAACATACATACCTGGCATGCCTGTAGCAAGACCCTGACCAAAAGCCAAAGCTGGATTTGCTGCTGCAGCTGCTGCAAGTGACTCTGCCTGCTGCCCTTGCTGCCCCTGGTTGGGAGTGAGCGGGCGCTGAGTTGCTCCAGCTCGCAGGACCTGGAAAAGACCGACACAACACCCCTTCCTTAAAAGGTAAGGAAGCAAATCTATTATGTGCTAACAAAGGTCTAGAACAGTTGCTTTGAGTATTTGATGCCTCTCAGCCCTGATTTTCATTTTGGGAATATACTGCACCTTGTTGCTTTCATGGATATACACATACAAAGAATAAAGGATATATACTATTTTGCTGACAAACGCRACCATAAAATATCTGCCCTGCCCTGGACAGCAGGACTCAGGTATGTTCCAATGGTAATGAGKATAAAGGAAGGAAGAAAATCTGTAAGAGTTCTACATTTTATGACCTACATTATTTATTAACTGATCACCTGACCTTCCTTGATAAATACATTTGTTTATGTTACTTCCAGGCAATTGAATGATGTAAAACCGAATATTTCAGCACTTGTAGTAACTTGTCTAAATAATTAACACTCCACTGCCAACAGTGCTGTAAATAATGCACCCACTAAGTTTTAAAAATTCACATAACACTCCATCACCATGCAACACAGGCGTATTTTATTATGTTCCRACAGCAAATCTCCAGGAATCTGATYGAAAAGCAATCTAAATTCTTGCAACTACTCTATTTCTCTTGGTTAAAATCAACTTTTTCAGGTCCAAAATAAGGGTGAAATACAATTTACAATAAATTCCCACAAAGAACTGTATAYGTAATTTGCATAAATCGGATATTAATTTTATAGAGAAAACAAAAAGACGCTGCAGAGATGATATACATTTAGTTACCAATGCAGGTCACTGAGAAAAACAATCAGTAGGAAGAAATACCCACCTGAATACAGAAACAGTGATGAAATCCTGGGTATCTCAGACTTCTTATATTACATTTCTATGAATGGCACTGAAGTCAACCATATTGGTGACAAAAATCTTGAAATACTTACATTCATTCTAGTGCAAAGTTACTGCAAAATTTGGGGTTTTCCTTTATCAAAACTGCCATTTATTTATACTGGAAGACCATATAATAGTTCAAAAATGCATCCAGAGTAGTAATAGAAAATTAGCATTTTTTTAAAAATTATTTAAAGAAATGGAAATTTCAACAAGTTCTTGTAACAAGTGCCCAGTCTTGCTTTACCAAGGCAAAAATAGTGTATGGCACATGGTGATGCTGAATTACAACTATTGTCACAGAAAAATAAGGTGGGCAATCCTTCTTCCCTATGAAGCAACAAAACTACTGGTAACACCTTTATTTCCCTACTTATTTCCCTACTTTTTTCCCTACTTTTTTAAGAGACAGAAAAATGTGTAACATTCATTTTTCCAGCTAATTTATAAAAAAATGCATCAAGTTTCCCCCAAACTTAAAAGAAACAATATCCTCTTCAAATTACRAGAATTTATCTTTTCATCCCCTTAYATCAGTTTTCTAGATGAAACTTYACAATAATTTCCTAWACAGGAATTATTACCTGCACACATACATAACAGCACAGCAACCTGAATGAAAAAAAACTATTTTTAAAGATTATTGTTTTAAAAAATGAGACTGTAAAATAACTTTAATATAGTGTAAGGCAGYGACAATCAGTAAGAAAACTGTGAGGTTTTAATATTCATTTATCATATGCTAAACCACAAAATCTGAATTATGTAAAATTTCCTAGCAGCTGACCCTCACACACAGAAATGTTAAGGTAAGGCACCTCTGCCTTTTCATGCTGAACGTACCGGTTGCTGTCCCTGCTGTGCCTGGGAAGCCGCTTGCTGATTTGCTGTGGTATTTGCTGCTGCAGCTTGCTGCTGGAATAAATTGGCTGGATACACCCCCCACGGAACACCATAATACTGAGGYGGAACCACAGCAGGACCTAAAACCAGAAAGCATGATTATTCCATCTAGTGCAGCTGCTTAAAAGACCATTTGTAGCATCCCCCATTGATCCATCTTCTCAATGTCAGAAGAGAAATCAGTATTAAAAACCAGGAATTCCTGTATTAGCTAAAATGACACATGAATACAAATGGGTTCATTTAAGAAATTCACATTTAAGTCATATCTCCTCTATGAAAAAAATGAGTACCCTTGTGAGACTTAGATGACAAAGAAAAACCTTAAAGCATTAAGGGTCTGTGTACCAAAGAACATTCAAAATCAGTTTTCATGGTTGGAAGAAAAGATCATTTCAGAACATAACAGAATGAACAAAATTCGTCCTCTTGACAGCAATGTACCAAGACTTTGATCATCTATGATTCCTTCTTTCTGTATGATGCCTTTGCTCATAAACACAACTATTACCTTGGYCTCCCCTGCACACTACATGATGCTCTTCAAAGTGGGCACACTTGACTCTTCCAGTCTATTGATGAAGAACCCGTAGAAGAATAATCTCGCTGTATCATGGCATTGTGCATATAATGCGTTATGTATACATGTCTTTTAGGTTTTTCTACTGCCTTCCTTGTGAAACCACCATGTGGAAACAAAGGTGTGATCTTTTTAAATGTTATGCTCAAGTCTGAGCATTAGCTGGGACTTRAATACTCAGTCATGTTGTTTCACAGTGATATCTAATAACATTTTAAGAGATTTTCCTGGGCTTGGAGTCTCTCTATTGTGTGGGCCTTTTAGCATGCTGGAGACCATCTTTATTCTCATACCCACTGGGAATGAGAAAACCTAGAATTAGAAAATTAATACATTGAGTACAAACATACAAGGAAAGGTTAGCCGTTTCATCTTTTGAAAATAAAACATACTGTAATGTCAGATGCACCTTATTAAGAATAAACTCTTTTAGAACAGAGAAAAAGCTCTAATTTTTGTATAGGAAAGTCCAGTGGCAAGAGAAACTTGGAATCCATATACAATGAACTGATATCCTTTGTATTTTAGTAAAAACTTTCAAAATGGCAGTATAAATTTTCCTACAAGTCTCTCCTGCCAAGAACTACATTTGCAGAGAATAAACAGGACCGATTTCACTTGTTCCTCTTTTCATTCAGTTGAATTATCAAGACAGACACTTTGTAGTGTTCAGTTACCTGCTAGGGTGGCTGCTGCAGCTAATCCAGCTGCGGTGTACGGGTCAGTCCCTGGAGGAGCAGCGCTGATAATATACGGGTTTGGCACAAAAGCAGCTGGGGCCAAGCCTGCRGAGAATACGCCTGCTGCAGTAACAAACAGAGTTTCATTGCAGCCAACATTCTTAGCAAGCATCATCATATTCACACCACCCAAACCACACAGCCTATCTGTTAAAATCAGAACTGCTTGTACTCTGGAAGCTTTTAAGAGCAGGTACATAATTACAGAAATCAACACTTCTATGTCTTCTCACCAGTCCTTACTTACTAATCCCAAGGCCTAACAGCTTTGTTTTGTTGGTCTACAGACTCCAAGGAGGTTTCTATAATATGTGTCTATCCACCCTTATAAAGAAGGGATTATTTAGCGGAATTTATCCTGTCCAATTTTAACTATCTGAAAGTTACACTAGTCTTGCAATGAAATCTGTAGCAGACAAGCCATCTAGGGTGTGAAGTGAATCAGCCAGATGAAATGAACCACCTGCTACAGACAAAAATCTCTCTTCACTGATAATTAAGATAAAATTTAACCAGATAAATTAAGTCAGATATCTAGCTTTTAAAAAGCCAGCTATGAGATGCTAATCTTACTTCCAAGAATCCTAATTTGATATAGGACTTGTAATGGAAGAAGACAACTGCAGAAACTCGAGAAAACAAAGCATCGCTACCCAATTTCCCCTGTCAGTTGGGTCCACATAGTTCATCCAACACTGCGTGAGCAACTTCTGCAGCAAGCCAYATCAAACTGCCCCCCTTCGGAATATTCCTTGATAAATTTCTATTAATATGCACATCAGAAGAGGCTGCATTTTAAAGAGGAAAAATTCAGCTGACTACTCAGTCAGCACTTCATACAAAGTAGGAAATTCTCAGCAGTTTAGAAGTCACAGACAGGACTTGTGGACTCACACAACATCTCAATCTGCCATGCTTCCAGCTCTCAGCCTGCATTCATCAGCTACATAACAGTAAAGAGCTGCCACTTTTCAATCCCACCTATAGGCTGCTGATCCCTGTCGRAGCAGACCTCCCAATCTAGCTAAACAAGCTGGTGGGAAAACTCATTTGCAGGAGAATGTGGACACAYGCCACTAGAGATGCTTCCTACTTCTGCTTGCCTTTCTGATCCTGAGAACCCTTTTTTCCTCACAGAGGAAAGAGTTTTATGCCCACATCTCAACTGCCCAGTGAACTGGAGAACGAAAATTTTTAAACTCCAACTATCTCCCTTCCTTAAACAAGTAATTGCTTCCATGTGTGTTCCAACCTCCCTCACCCTAAACACYGACAACTTCCCCACAGTGGAAGATAAAACTGTTGTCACTGAAGTAAAGCTTCCTTGCTGAGTTGCAGCACACAAAGACCTTTATGCATTAAACTAATTCACAGAACTAAAAGAATTAGCTTCATCACAGAAGTATCTACAATAAGAAAGATCAGAAAGAGCTATCTGTTTAAATGGTACCATTAAAAAGGAAAAAGAAACGCTTAATCAACACAATATGATTTCAAAATTCTGCTTTACAATGTTTTTTAACTGGATTACTAAAAATACTAAACGGCAATAGAATCTTAGAATTGCATAGTAGTATTCATTAAACAAAGCTAGTGTTTCCATTACTGCTTATAGCAGTAAAGATTTAACTTTTACTCCTATCAAAATTCACATATGATGCTACAGAAGCAAATATAAGTTTTATTTCTCTGTATACAACTGTTCAAAAGGGAAAATGTACAACAGAAAACTTCCTCTAAGGACAGGACAGTCTTAGGCAGTCATTCTGAGCAGTTTTCACAAGAACCACTACAATGAGCCAAGGGATTTATCTGAATTAGAAAACTGGGGATAAACTGAAAGGATTCTATCAAAGYAAAACACCCACTTCTGCCAGGGACACTTGCTGTACTGTACAGAAACCTCACCTATGTGTGGCTGCTGAGCTGCAGCCAGTGCATATTGCTGCTGCTGGGCTGCTGTCAACTGTTGAACAGTCAGAGCATTAGTCCTCTGGAAAAGCTATTGGGGAAAAAAAAAATGCATTTCAGTGTTCAAACGTCAAGGCTATAATATATTTGGATTTGCTTACYAGAAAAATATTTCAAAGCAAATTTCTGTAATAGTAAGTTACTAAACTAGAAAATTACGCACCAATATTCTTCTAGATTAATTACAGTTATTTGTCCTTGACTAAGYCACAGACAAAATAATAATCAATGCATTGTTTGAATGCATTGAAACATTGATGACTGATTATGAAGAGGATAACCAACAACTTAAAGGATCAATTAGTACATTACTAACCTGCTGCTGAGAATTGTAGTCAAAAAGCCCTACAGTAGCTCCTGAAGAGTCCATTTGTACCTGATTGCCAGGATAGTCAAACTGTAGAGAATCAAGACCAACTTGTTCCATGGCATCTAGATTCTGATTTTCCGGATTTGAAAATTCTTCTACCAGAGGCTTATGGGCCGTAGGATTGGGAAGTGGACCTAATCCTTCTGTGGTGCTGGGATTGGGGCCCAGGCGTTCAGCAACTTCTGTTGGGGAGGCTTGTCGACTTCCAGGGGTACGACTGTTCACAAGAAATTTAAGATAGATTCTTCAGTCGTAAAGCCATGCATGGACACAGTACAGTATTTCTACTTTAAAAGCAGCTCTGAACTCAAGAGACTTTACAAAGGGAAACAAYAGACTCATTTAAACATTTTCAACTAGCATGCACTGATGGCTCAAGATGAAGGATACATTTAAGTCTAAAGCATAACTTTTGGGGTTTTTTTAAGTTTAAGATCTGTACAGGTCTTCAAATCACTTGTGAGAAAAACAAACTGATCTGTGAGGCTGTTTTGTGAAACGTGGTCATCTGCAAATTTTGGGATGTCTCTACTGTATTTTGGGAGTAATGTGAAATGTACTGAAGAGAAATTATAAAAAAATGGCTATGAGCATCTCACGCCAAAGTAGAGAAAAACACAGCAAAATTTCAATTGGAAAAGACAAACATACAATATAATAAGCATTTTTCTGCATCTGAAAAACAAACCCTATTATTTTTACCTAGAGTAATATGAACTAATAACTGCTTCATTTAGCATTTGACTAAAGCACTTCATTTCCTACACAACTGTACGAACTGATTACACTGTACTACACTGATGATTGATGGGAAAAAAGTGTTCCTAATACAATCCTGAACATCATGTACAATATCATAGATACATTATTATACATCTGAATTAAAATCTGACTCTCATCTGACTGGCAGTATTAACCACATTCCCACAGACTACAGGGGAATTTTTGTGCCCCTATGAACACCTACAGTGAAGTGTCAACACAGTCACATCCTAAAGAGACTCCCAACACTGTTTGGTTAATGGTGTTTGGTTAGGTTTAGGTTACCTTAATTTGGAGTGGTACCCCACCTTCTGTGTTAGACCATGYTGTTTAGACTATTGATTTTTACTGGAGAAAATCTAAGTTAACTGCTAGGAAAGAGGTGTGTGAGAAAGAAAATCTATGATCCTTTAACATTATTGTGTTGGCAGAATTTGATGATTGTATATTGTTTCTCAAGAAACTTCTGGTTCAGTTTGCTTTWCTTGTGAAAACTGGGCTCAAATACCAACTGCCATCTTGCAGGAAGAACCTGTGCTCATTCCAGCAGTACAATGCCAAACCAGTTTGCTGAACTGCTAATTCTAGGACAGAGACACACCTTCAGTACTATCTGTTCTGCTTCCTCTTCAGGGCTCCAAAGCCAAAGTATCTGCTCCTAACTGAAGCACATGACTAATGCAAAGAAATCTACTAGTCCTTATGTAATGGCTGATAACATTAAAATCTACACAGCTAGAAATCAGCCTTTTTGAGAGTTTATTGCAACAACACTGTATGATTTGCTACTCTAGACAAAATATTTCAATGAAAGTAGAGGGTTTTTTTTCTAGAGGTTTTTTTAATGTAACAAGCACCCTCATGATGATTGTCTATAACATGCTGGCTTACCATCTAAGTATCCTAGCARGCAACCATGTCTTGCTCAAAACTTGAGTTTAAAGCCATTTAATATTCCCTATTCCCCAAGTGAAATACAGCATCAACAAAGAGAAGAACAAAAGGAAAAAAAGGCAGTTATTTCAGTACATACTTTAGTTTAAAAACGCTACAAGTACAATAAAAATACAAGGAGGAGGACAGGATGAAGTTTCTTTGTTAATACTTATGGTTAGCTAATATAGGTTGCTTCTTAYATTGGTGCTGTTCTGTTGCTATAGTTAAAGTTGTGTCAATACTTCAATTATAAACCTCTGTTTGGAGGCCTCTATTCTACCACTTTATATGGTCCATTTCAATTAGATGGTGCTTTTTTTTTGAGAGGTTTACTGGCTTTGGATGCTTTTTTGCATTTGTGTATTTTTCGATAATGTCTCTCTTTAAATAATACAGAAGTACTTTACAAGCACCTATTTCAAAAATGAAATAGATACTGGTAAAGAAAAGTAGGACACAAGTTATTCTGTGTTTTCGATGTGTACCATGGAAGGTAAACTTATTTATTATGCGTATTGCAGCATGCATCTGAAAGGAGCCAATGTGAGCTCTCTGGTACGCCTGGTATTATATTATTTTCATTGATACGTCTTGGAAATAGACTTAAAGAATCCCTCCTTAGCCTCAGGTAAATATACTGTTTAAAGTGTAGGAAATACTTACGTATGGGATTTAAAACATGCATTTTAAATACTTGTTCAGTAATGAACTAATGAAACCACAACTACTTGGTCGTGTTCATCACATTAATACAAATTTATGAGCAGCACTCTAGTTCTCTATCTTGTTAATTCTTCTGTATGACACTTACAAATGCATCACAGTCATTCAAAAAAGAAAGATTAGCCTTAAAAAATACCCAATTTAAAATGCAGTTTAGTATTAAGAGAAAAAAAGCCAGACTGGCTGTGCTRTCATGTAAGAGTTCACTGTTCAAAAGCTTGAGCTCAGTCCACTCTTTTTTTCCCTACAAACACAACCAAACCACAACACCATTCTATAGGTGACATTTAACTATATGAATAGGAAAATACATTGTCAAAGATATTGTTTCTATAAARACTTATGGGGAAATGATTAGTTGTGTTAGGCTGTGGTATCCACCAGCAAAATCAAAAGGAATGTTAAAATTCTGTAGGAATTACTCTCTACAAGAACACTCAGATGGCAAAAGTTAAGAGTATTAAAAAGAAGCAGAGAGAGAAAGAAATTTAGTTTGACATTAAAAGGATTAAAGTTTTCATCCCTCTTTAATTCACTACATTCAGAAGGTACCCATTTACTTTTAGTAATTACTATGTTAAGATGAATTTGTCTCATGAGAAGTGACACACACATTAATGACATCCTAGGAAACATGTGGCACAGTGGGAAAGGGAGGACTTGAAGGGGGAAGAATCRGTCTGAAGCTGGGTAATGTTTAAAGCTGACACACAAACCAGAACTGTAATAATGCCCTTAAGTGACATGCTTGTCTTCTTGAGAAACAGTTAAAAGCTTACTTAAAATCTTTGCAATCGGCATCCATTCCATTTGGCAAACCTCTGCCATTTATTTTAGTAACATCCTCATCATCTCCTTGTTTAAGATCTCTGTTTTTGTCCTCCTCAAATGGAGAAGCCTTGCCTTTCTGATCTCCTTTCTCAGGTCCATCTGTTTCAGCATCTCTAGTGCCCTGAGGAAAAAGAATCTGTTTGATTCTGAATATTGAACAGAACACAATAGGAGCACCACAAGGTGACCTAATTCTACACTACAGTGCACGTAAACAATACAAACAGTTTGTTGTCAATGAAATTGCATTTGGTGGGTAACTTGGTCATCAAGTTTCAACCACATGCAATTAATAACTGCCAAAATGTGAAAAGGAATGCCAAGATTTATAATGGAAGAGCTAACTCAACCTTAACTATAGCCGTGCTGTTAAAGCAGTAACACTTTGAATTAAATAAAAGTTTATTTCATACAATTAAAACATYCAGTTACAAAACAAACCCGCATGAAAACATGGAACAGGAAGATCTAGAATAAAGTTCATCACACATTTTAAATTAAGCTATTTGCAGTCTTTTTCCTACCTTTAAATAAAGTTTTTAGGAAAGCTCTTTAACACAGCTATTTAGTTAAGATTCCCAAACCAACCACCTCCCTCTTCTGCCCCCTCCAACCAAGGAAGACAGACAGACAGCAATTACACATTTTCTTCTAAAGAGAGTTAAAAAAGAAAATCAGACAAAGAGAATAGAAAAATATAACCACGTAACAAAGACTATAGCAGGTAACTAGACATGCGTAACACACTGCATTACTTACAAAAGCTCCTTTCCTAAAACGGGAATCCAATTTATCAGCTGGAGAGGAACTTAACACATATTCTACCATGCTCACTCCAAGGCCACCACTTTCTGATCGTGGAGACAATACAGCATTTACTTCACTGTTTCCATGAAAACCCTGTCCAGGCTTTCTCTGTACCATAATAGGTTGGGACATAGAATGGTCTGTTAAAAACAAATAAATAAATTAAACTATTGTATTTTTTCAACATAACTTGTAATGTTTTTGCATTTCATTGCAACAGCRATATTAAGGCAAAAATTAAATTAAAAATTTCTAATCAGTCTCAAAAAGTGTTAATTGACAACAATCACCATGCAGTATACATTTTCATAACTATTATTAAAAGAAAATCAAATTTAATACACAATTTTTTAAAGAATTTGCTTTGAAACAATATTCAATAATCATGACTAATTTTTCATTACATATACAGCAATCACTTACGAGGAGTTCCCCATGCAGTCTCTCTCCACTCGTCACCAAGGAATATCCCTTTTTGTCCATCTTTTGCTGAATCATCAGGTTCCCAAAACTTTTTGGCAGGTAAAAGCTGTTAAAAAGAGAAGATGGTTTTATTTAAATATGCCTGTAAGWGGGCAAAAATAGCAATACTACAAAGAGGACACACAGGTAATTCATTTTACATAACAGAATCACAGAATGGTTTGGGCTGGAAGAGATCTTAAAGATCATCTACTTCCAACTCCCCTGCCATGGGCAGGATTGCCACTTACTGAGCAGGTTGCTCGGGCCCCATCCAACCTGGGCTTGAACACTTCCATGGATGGGGCAAACACAGCTTCTCTGCAAAACCTGTTCCAGTGCCTCACCACTCTCACAGTAAAGAATTCCTTCCTTATAGCTAATAAAAATATCTCGTCTTTCAATTTAAAACTGCTCTCTCTCATTCTACCACTATCTGCTCTTGTAAAAATTTGCTCTGCCTCTTTTTTGTAAGCCCCCTTCAAGTACTTTATGACTGCAATTGAGGTCGCATTGAGCCTTCTTGTCTCCAGGCTGAGCCACCCCAGTTCTCTCAGCCTGTGTCCTCCATAGCAGCAGCAGCAGAGGTGTTTCAGCCTTCTGTCTCTGTGGCCTCCTCTGGACCCACTCTAACAGGTACGTGTCTTTGCTGAGCTGAGGACTGATACAAAAGTCAGCTTTTAATAAAGCAACACACATTGYTGAGGCAATAGTAACACTTGAAATCTACTTCCCATTACTGAAGCCAATGCTGTAAAAAGGAATTGCTAAAATGACACCAACGGGATTGAGATTCTGAGGGTATGAGGAAGAAATACAGAACATAGAARCAGCTGTGAAAACAGCAAATCAAATTAATCCCTGTGTTAAATCAAGACAATCCTCTCAAAAGCTTTAACTAACAGTGTCTTCTTTCCAAAGACTAAAAAGCTTGGCTGTTAACTAATACTGTGAAAACCAGAATGAGCAGCAAGCTCTTTGTGAAGTACTCYTCACTTGAAAAAGCATCATGTTCCAAATTTTAAAAAGTGACTAATATACATGGTAACAAGTCAACTCCTTTARACCATAGGGCTGTTACAAATCTGTGACATTTATATGTGAAGTTCTACATACACTGTCATTTAGGCGTATGTTTTTTTTTCATTCCTACTTGTAAAACTTAAAATGTCATGTTAGATCAGTATCACGTCCTGTGCTGTCTTCAACGACAGAAGGACTTAGTGTGATATGAAGGAGAAACACCACACAAACAAGAATCCCTTAAATATTAGCAACCTTTTCGCTCTGATTTTACTACTTTATTCCCATCAGTACCATATAACTGCCAAACTCCASGTCACATTTTTTCTATATATAATTWAAAAACYGTATTCRCAGACTATGCATTAGGAATTTGACAAGGTCCGTTAACAGAAACTAAAGTGAAAACAACTTGCAAAAAATACAGGGAAAAAGAGAGCTACACAATCAATCAGATTCTGCATAATTTAATACTRTATTTAGAAGTTTACATTTTGTGAAATTAGAAAAAACAAACATAATCCAATTAAGCTGTTTGCAAAAAAATCAATACATTCTGGAATTTTGCTTCTCTGGTAACTTAAATGACWAAAAAATTCTTCTGAACTTCACAGCTGCTTAGTATGAGCCCTGACAGAACTACTAACAGCAGTTAATATATAATACAGGTATTTMTTAGTGTAACACTGAAAACACTTGTGAAAACAGCTTCAAGAGGAGGTCRGTAAGATTGCCTCTCACAGGCCCCAGTATTAACACTGCTCCTCTGGACCARCTTAAGGATTGCTATTTTTCTGTGCTGCCCAGAGCTCTTACCAGAAATGAAGAAGTTTGACTGGTTAACCTTAAATCCTTGGGTTCCTTACAAAAATTAATTAACATAGGAGGATCCAGGTCAGTGGATGACAAACAGCCAAAGCTCACCAGAACTMCAGGAGAATGCTACCCTAGCAGGAAGTGCTATACTGTTGTCATCTGCCCTGACAGAAATCCCCACTCTCAAATGCATTGTAGAATCACCACCAGGTGTCAACCAAACATACTTTGCAAGTAGCAGGATATTAAGTTTACCCCAAATTTAAAGAACGAAGTTGGCCATCAGAAGACAGAAAAAGATCAATGGAATCTCACAACTGTATTTCAACTAAAAAAGACTACAAAATCCAGATCCACCTATGCAATCCACAYATCAGTTTTAGCTTTCTATTTGTAACAGGTTTGCAATACTACCTAATTTTCATTTTGTAGGAGAGTAGTAGAACAAAARGCAAGCATCTAATGTTATCTATGAAACCTTGGTTTTGGGAATCACATTTTCTTTCATMTGCAGTCTAAGCCAATTTCAAAAATGTGTCCATCTAAGAGCTTTGAAAACACATAAGTGAAGGTGTCACCACCTAACACAACCTTGTCAGAATAAAAAAGATCTAATATTATCTGGAGTGCCATAAAATGAGAATCAATCTGAAGTATGCTTACCCTTGAACTATTAAATTCCACYATCAGACAGATATGATCAGATGACTCAGTGTTAAGAACAATAAGCAAATTTAGATCAGAACACACCGCAAGACCGGTTTTGAAATCAAAACTCATTCACAGGATTTACATCAAAGGGAAAACTGTTCCTTGGTAGAAAGAAGCAATAATCTTCCCTGTAAAAGTACAGGTTGTTTTGGGGGGGATTTTTCTGTGTGTTGCTTTATTGTGAGAGTTTTTCAAGATTGGTTTTGTTCTTTTTGAGGTTTGTCTTCTTTAAAACTATTTACCCTCAAATTCCAAACAGATAAATTCAACTGCTTTCAGTCTTCATGTACTTTAGCACAGAAAGAATATAAAGTATCTTTAACACAAAACATAATGCATTATCCACACTGAGAGAATAAATTTAAAYTACTGACAATTTAACAGATTTATACAAACAATTTTCATTAATATTTCTACACAACAAAGTCCCTCAAATATTTAAATAAATGCAATCTTACAAAGTTAACAATATTGCAACTCCCTGAGAGCCCCTGATTTAGATTTATTACTTACTTTGACAGATAGATATGACACACACTATGCTCTTTTCAAATGCATGYTTTAGCCATTGGATTGTCAAATAAGCAGGCCTAGCAGTTGTCAATTCTTTTAAYTGTGGAATTAAAATAAAAGAAGTACTTTTCAGAAAAACTAAACAAGTGTATTCCTCTTTGACAGACAGRAAAAAAAATGTGCTTAATCTAAAAGTCATCACAAATTAATCCAAGAAGCTAAAAATCCTTGTGCTTTACTCTTTGACAGCATGTATTTTGCTCAACATTTTCTGCATTTAATCCAATAAAACACAAACTCCATATAGACATATCCAATTCTCAGTAAAAATAATGGAGAAGGTTGTCCTATTTCTCAGTAAACTCTCCCAAAAGTACACTACATGTGTCTTTTTCAGTATCAGCACTGATCGCTGTTAGGTGTCTGCCAGTTGAACAAAGCCCTTTACTACACRTAAATAATAATAACCAGTTATGCTAAAGCTGCCTCTTAACCAGCTCGGATATGAAACTGCACAGACTCCATTACTGTCTCTTCAATTAAGGATTTTCAAATTTTTTTTTAAATTTATTTTTAAGATCAGAAGTTATTCCTACAGAGCTGAATGAACACCTCAGCTGAATTTCTCTGAAGTTTAAACATTAAAAATGATACACTGTTCCTAAAATGAAGTGTGTTTCAATCCTGTACATTAAACAAAGAGCAGATATCATCAAAAGAAGATTTTCTGTTCTGTTTGCCACTAAGTTTTGTGTGTGCATGCAGTGGTTCACATTAAAGSTCCTGGAGTCCTCTCTGCTTGCCCTGATACAGCAAACAGATGCTTAGAGAGAAACAGCACCATGYGTTCTTATTTCTTCACAATACTAACATGACCTTGCAGGTCACCGTGCACTTTGGGAGCTGGAGCCAGAAGCATCATCTGTGTCTAACCAGTCTAACATTCTAACCAAKCTAAGATTTTATGAGACATTGAGAGAAAGATGCCTGCAACACAGAGACTTAACATCCTCCTAGCACCAAGTATTGATACCCARTTTTGAAAAAAGTATCAATAAGGATTAGAATTATGAAAAAGAAATTAATTTCAGTTCAGAGAAAAATCTCGGTAGATACAGAAAATTAGGAACATAGTTTCCCAACAGCTAGAAACAGTTCACTTCACGTGATCTCTCTTTCAAAGCACATGGAAGATAGCAATGTAAGAGCCTACAACTATCAATTCTAGCTTAGTTTACAAGGACATTTTATTTAGTATTTTAGAAGGCTAGAAACAAAAAGAAGATTAAAACAGCCATGGAATCAATCCCAGAATTACTTTGTTGCGCAATATATTCAGAAAATTACTGAGTAAGTCACCCCAGCTAGGTGAACCTGTACCTGTACCTGTACAAGATACCTGGGAGACACCATTGAAATGAAAGACAAAATAACCTGGTAAGTGCAGGGTCACAATAAATGTTGTTTTAAAYATCTTTACAGATCCATGGAATGCCATGAAAACAAACCAACAGAATTCTGATCATGCAGAAATATATCCCTCCATCTGAGATAATCTAAAATGAWGATTGGTATGAACAATCATATATACTGTCATTTAATTCCCAGGCATTTGTGCCAWCCTTCACTTTCACTGCTTTCAATCTTTTTAGAGTAGTACTTTGTGGGTGTCAGAAGACCAAATACCACCATGAATTTTACCCATCCACTCTACCACACTGCTAGTACTATCACAGATACTTCATCAACAGTTATAATTTTCAAAAGGAGTTTTAAGAGCTGGGAGGGGAGCAGTAYGGCTACTTAGGTTTCTAAAGAACAGGGCTTGAGCTATTATTGTTTTTTCATAGAGATGGTTCCAAGTCAACACTGGATGAAGCAAAAATTGCTGAAAAGCCAAGTGATTGCTTAAATGTTTCATTAAAATAAAAAATCAAGTAGGTAGTGCCATGCGCCAGCTCAGAAAGATTCAGCAACTAGAACACAGCACTTAATTTTTATCAGTAAGTTACGGTTTCCATAAAGACTCCTATCATCATTTTAAGAAAGCTAGGCTGTAATATTGTCACTGGTTCAATTATCAACTGACTCAGGTAAATATCCAGCAAGACAAAAGGAAATTTGAAATCTTAGTTCAATAGGAATTTATTCAACCCTGTCCTGTCAGAGCAAATAACCCCAATACTTGTCAATTACTTTCCAAACAGTTCAGGAACTGCTTTTGAAGAAGCCAAGTCATGCTTCATGCTCTTAAATTCCTTCCTCCAACTCCAAAGTACACTGACTTAAAAAAAAACCAAACACATCAAATCAGTCAGAAGAAAKAGTCCTTCTTCCCTCTAGCTAAATTATGTAACAGCACTCTTCAGCCTGGTTAAAATCTTTTAAGGATTGATTACCAGTGAAAAAATAGGAAATTACCACACATTTCTGCTGGGTATGCCTGTTCACTATTTCTGAGCCCAACTCTCTTTTTCAAACCCCAGTCTTCTTGGCTTCTCAGGAATAGCAAGCAATTGTTCCACTAGCTTAGATACAGTGAAACTGAAAACATGCCTCCTGTCATGGAGCTGTACACACTCACAAAAGATTAGCCTTTCACTCACCTAAAACTATCAGTCATCGAACAAGAATGGCACAGACACAGCAGACCCAGTCAACAACCATCCCTACATTCGTTTAAAATACTTAGCTTCTCTTCACCTAAGAAATAACCAACCAGTTCCCAAGAGAAGCTCTTTGCTTCATGTTGTATTATTCAGACTTCTTAAACTGTATCAACATTTCMAAACCACCAACTGGATTTCCAGCTCTCAATAATTACCTCTCCCATTCCCCGAGATTCTAGGGCAAGAGCTTGAAACTCATGATTCATCTCATCCACAGATCGAACCTGCAGAGGGAAAACCAAAAGAAAAATCCATTAGTCAAATATCTTTTCAAAAGTAGAGTTTKCAATAYTCCACATGATTTTTGAAAATTGAAAGCACACACAAAATATGCTTCTCAGTTTAGTCTGAACATAAGTCTAGTTTTCATGAACAGATATAGTTARTGACTAACTTAAAGAATTCTGCTAATAAAATGCAAGAAATTCCAGGAGACTTAAACAGTTTAATCTCCATATCCATACAGACACTTCTCACTATAGAAACAGTGGCCAAGATTACATTTGTAATGAACACACAAAAAAAAAGGTAAAATTAATTTGGTATATAAAATCCTTTAGAAAGGAGAGAAGCTGTTGCACAGTGCGTTACTGAGTACACCTGGCAGCAAGCAAAGACAAGCTCACAAGGCATGCCACAAAATCTAATAGCAATGTGTTGCTTTTAAAATCTAGTAACTACAYTATCACAATTCCTCATGTTTTCTTCCAGGAAATAGCATTTTTCCTTCTCTGTGGTTGTCAGGTTTGTTTGTTTGTTGTAAACATGAAAGGTATTTTACTAAAGCAAGAGTTGCTTCTGCAACAAACCACCTCCTTTTTCTATGGCACACACACAATGCACTGGGTTAATTCTTTCCTGAGTAAATGGTTTCCATAAGGACTTCTCAAAGCCATGATAAGCTTAGAAAAAAAAAAATTAAAAGGAAATTGAGAGTTGTGCCTTTCCCTTGCCTTCCCTTCTCTCCCAAAAGTGAGATGTAGCAGGTAAAGTTATTCAAGTTCAAAGTAAAATTAAAGTTTCCCTCCCAACACCAGTGTCTTTTGAGGAGCTAATTTCACCAGTAAATCTATGTGTTCACACCAGTCAATAAACCAAACTGAAGTTACTCCATACAGCTGATAACATGTAACAAACACTTTTCAATACATACTCAAATATTAGGCAAAGAAACAATCTTGTGCTTTCACAATTCTGGTGCAAACAACTCTTTCTTAGCATAGGGAAAGTGGCCAATAGATGTCCTATTCTTGAAATTCTACTCYCTAACTATTGTTATTGCCTCAATCATTCTAAGCCATTAACTTCRGAGGTTGAGTGTGCTTTTGACAGAGAAATTTAACAGCTCAAAGAMATATTCCCTCCAGAAGAACAGTACTGTAGTTAAGATGGAGTCTGAAATCCCTTCCCAACAATTTCAGTGACATAATGAAAGCAAATTTAGTTTYAGACTGAATTATGGGRTAGGTGCAYCAGYACACTGGCCTTTTTCCAGTAATGCTGGCATTTAAGTTAGTTTGGTTGATTTTATTCTCTTAAAAACTGAAAGCAGATTTTCACATATCCTTAAAAAAGCTAAAGAATTTTTCTTCAAATGAATTAAAAAAGATTCACATTTTATGCACAACTTTTATTAGCTCCAAGGGATAATCAAATATTTGTGCATGCACATAGAAAATTTAGCTGTAGAAGAGCAATTACTTAAAAAGAAAAAAGAGAAACACAAACCTTGAAGAATTCTGAATTTGAATATTACAGTTTCAGAGAACATAATTCCTTCTACAGATTGTTGAGAGAGTTGATTATCTTACCTAGGTCACTGTCATGCATTTTAGTTTCAATTAGAAACTAATATTACTTTAGGTATTTCTGTCTCAGTATGTACTTTTGATCTAACCAGCTCTAAGCAAAAYTTGCAGGTAATGCTTGCCAAACTATATTTGCCATAAACACTACCCAAATCACTGTTAGATAACAAACAATCAAGCCTAAAAGCCACATAATTTTTTTGGTTGCGGTGGTTTTTGGGTGGGTTGATTGGGATTTGTTGTTTGTTTGTTTTGTTGGTTTTGCTTTGCCTTTTAGTGGTGGTAGTTTTATTTGTTCATGTTTTTTCATGTGTTTCAAGACCTAATACTAAATGCTTATTTTTTCCAATTCTGCAAAGTCCAAACTCATGGCCATATTCCCTTCCATGTCTCTAAGAAAAGACAATCCAAGAATCMRGGTAAGAGCAAAGCYAACTCCTTTTTTKTTYTAAGCAGTTCAGAGATTGTTATAAGAAACTGAAGTCTCATAAAACAGTAAATACATTTTAATATGCTGAACAATAATTTTGTTCACTGACCCCTTACTTAAAAATATTAAAGTTAGTGTTATCTATTGCTGCCAGTAGAAAGAGGAAAAATACAGTCCTTTTACTGKAGCAAAGAAGCTCTTAGTTTCTGTTTCCAAAAAAAGAAAAAAAAACAGCCCACAAGAACATGTCCCATAAAATAAATTCATGTTTCACAGATTATTTACAAASTGGAGAAAACACAGGCAGCACCAGTATCTCCACGTCTTTCTTCAACACTAACCCAGCCCTAACATTACAAGAGCAGAAAAAAACATCCAGATACCAGCTGGATCTCCTATGTAWAAAGACATGTCCTTTCCCCAAAAGGAGAAATTTTGGTTGGGATTATCAGTATCACCAAGGAGTTTTATTTTCTCTAATTCAATAACAACATTAGCCTAATTCATAGGTTCCAGAAATAAACATTTTAATACTTTTTAAAACACAAATTCACAACATTTTAAAAAAACCCTTTCACTATTTTTATTCATATCCTGTCACCCAGAATAACTCATAAGTCAAAARGAGGCCTATGGAGCATACCACTCAATGTTTACAGGGTTTTTTCTGGTTTTGTTTGATTATATCACTGCTTCATCCCTGGCATTGCTCAAGGGGTGGATGGGGCTCTGAGCAACCCAGTCTAATGGAAGGCATCCCCTYCCATGGCAGGGRGTTGGACAATGGTTTCAAGCTTCTCACATCAGATCATTACCCCAAACTATGCATAAACAGATATTACACACCAGAGCTGGATTTAGGTGTAACAGATCCTCACATAGTGCTGTTAAGGACATAGTCTTAAGCATAKTCACAAATTTTTCAACCTTAACACACAACCAGAAAATTCTCATCTTCTTCCCCTTCCACAGACTCTAGATACAACACACTTTCAGCCCATTTTTCATCGCAGAATTAGGAATAAGACGTTAACACAAAGTTTTTGTTTAAAAACAAAATTATGTTTTAGTAGACTCTTCCTAAAGTTTACACTTCCTCTCTCGCCYTAAAATTTAAAAATAATTTATTATTAATCTAGAGGCCTATGCAAAACCTTTCCTTTATTCTATTGAAACTGTCGAGKACAGTCCTGCCACCCTTTCCCCGACAGCTTTTACCACTTCCATTTAGTGACCTTGGTAACCATCAAAGTAACAGTTTCATGCAGGTTTTTTCATTCCTTTTCCATGCATGAGAATTTCAGCAGATCCACCCAGCTGAACTGGCTAAAAAACACCACAGGGAGGAGACCACTACAGCTGACACGGAGGGAGCAACAAGGAGAACCAAGGTGGGATAGGAGTATCCACTCACTAGTGGCTACATGATAACTCAACTGGTAACATGAAACAGTGACCTCGGTAACTCGGGCAGAATTCCGGAGGCCGACTCTTGACTGGAAGTCATTTAGGATTACCRCAACGCTGCTTACAGTAATATCCATTTCTGGAATCCAAGCATCTAGATCTTGGGACAACTGCTCTCTCAAATAACCCTGAATCTTGCCAGAAATAAGTTTGTAACCATTTTCTTACAAAAACRAAGAACAGCCCCTTCTTTGAAAAAAGGCCTGAGAAAACAGTAACAAAAAATGCAGTATCAAAGAGAAAGATATGATTATTTTATACATTGAAAATGGTTAAATCAGCTGACCAGAAAAAAAACACTTTTTCTGCAGTAAGAACTTCCAAATCCTATCCCTACCCTCTCAGGTGAATACCCWAACCATGGTGACCAAGAAAAGGATGACACATTTTGCAGTTGAAGCTGTGTCCTAGGCCAGAAATTCAACACAAAACACCTGATAATTACAGCACTGGGACTGGAAAGAAAGGGAAGCTGCTGTTCACACTGCAAACTGTTCTGCTTTTTTCTTTATTTTATGGAATGACTGCAATGTAAAATACCCTTCCAGTCCTTTTCTGCAGTGGTGGCTCTTCTGTAGCATTTACCTTATGTAAGATACATGCTTATGGCAGAGATCTAACATTATGAGCAAGTTAAACTGTTTTGACAACAGAGTAGGTAGCAGTTCTGCCAGCTCTCCATGAAATTAAACACTGTATTGTAAAGTCATGCCAGACACCTGACTACTCTCCAAAAGACAACCAACCAAAAACCTTTCAGATAGGCGGCCAACTTGAAATCACTAAACAAAAATAATATTTTTYAATAAAAATACTAGACAAATCTAGAAGAGATCCATAACAAAGGCCAAGAAAGGAAAAGTATACARCCAGCCTACACTACACRTCTCCAAACCTGACATGCCATACTRCAGTTAAGGGCTGTATATAGAGACCCAACTCTATTTTTGCCAAAATTAACYAAAATGTTAAGAGGCCAACCCACAGTGCATCCAGGTAACAAAAGCTGTTGAGTAGCTGAACAGGCAACAACTAGAAGCACAACTGAAATGTTTTGTACACTAAACACCAAATACTTTCTTTAAAGTTAAAAGAAAACAAGACATTTGTTCGATTAAAAGCTGGTTTTGAGTAGATGCATCTTCTCCTATCTCTTTRAAACATCAGGGAACAAAAGGATCACTTACTACCAAACTGGTTAATAAACGTTGCTGTTCCTAAGTAAGTCAAAGTCAACAGGTGCCATGCTTTGATAACAGGCAACAGTTTCTGAGTGCAACATGAAACAGCAACACAACCGGAAACTTCATTAAACACTCCAAAGTGTTCATGCTCCTTAAGCAGTCCAAATAAAGGTGTTAGGCACTTCTGACAAAACACTTAAGCAACCATTTTTAAGGAAGAACAAATACTTCTGTGGTTACAATCTCAAAAGCAAAATATCTTCCTCCAGTAAGCACTTAAACAATTTTCACCGCATTAAAAGAGAGCATTCAAAAATAAACGACGACTTTTGCAGCAAGTGAATAATTCTTCAATCACAGTATTTTTAGCTTCTAAACTCATTCTCAGACTCAGTCGTACTAYACTTCTGCACTCTATGACTTTTAGTACATGCAAATACTCTTAACAAACTCAGATTTCTCAATTTAGTTGGCCTGGCTCACCAATCACTCTGGATCTTAATGTTCTTGTGCTTTTTTCCCTTGTGAGGGAGTACTGTAGTTTGAGAAGCAATCCTAGCAGGACTGAGAACACTGACAAAGTCAGAAACGAAAAGAGCAGATTTCAAGGTGGGCTTTCTGCAGCACATTAAAGGGGCAGGGGAATAAACTCAGCAAAAGTACAGACCAGCCTGTTGAAAAAGCCAACTCACAAGCAATGTGATMCTAAGAGCTGACCAAACTCTTTGCTTGATTGATTTCAATAGAAATATCAATGACCTCGAAGAATGCACAGAGGAGAAAAGAATTTTCTAGGTTTTTACAACAGCATATATAAATATGCACATATATATATATGTGCCAAAGTATGCTGGATAGTATCTCACAAGTCACCATCAAGTCTGGAAAATACTGACTTAATTGCACAGAGTTTTGCCAACAGCTCATACAGACCAATTACTATTACATTATCACTATTCACAATGAAGAGCAGAAGAAAATGGACATCTTGCCCCGTTTCAGARCTACATGATAGTTCATTGGCCTAAAATGCCAGCTATGGACTCTAAGAGATTGYACTTGTTCCCTCCAAAAAATGAACTCTTCCATCAGGTACAAAACTTGCCTCTTCATTGCACAGGCTTTCATGATTCTCTTTCCCACCCAACGAGTTCAAGTTTTGCCCTAAGACTTGCAGAACTGTTTGTACAAGTTTTGCTAAGCTACTGTCAAATGTCCTCAAGCTCAGGATTTTAATCTGTACAKCCAAATACTGGCAGAGCTACAAGGCTCACATAAATTAATAATGTGTCTGTACTGAAACCAGATTTCATAACTATTTATAACAGTTACACTGTTTGCTCCATTTGAAAAGCTGAAGAGATATATTCCTACATAAATAGGGCATATAATTTATACTAAATAACCTTATCAGGTTTCTCAGTTTTTTAACTGTTAGGAGCTTCTAAGAAGCCCAGGAAGGAGGGTGACAGAAGCRAAGTAAGAATCTAGAAACATGTGACAAAAACTGTACCATGTAATTTTACAAAATGGAAGAAGAATCCCATAAAAACTTGTCCAATTAGAGCTTATACAGAAAATTATTTTAAAAATTTAATTAGAACAATTTATTAAAATAATATTTCCCATACACTTTTTAGCTTATTATTTAAATGAGCTACAAGAAAATGTTATTCTTAAAAAAAGGGGTCAACTGTTCCTTTACTGCTCAGAAATYAAACWGAAGAACTAGTTTTCATATAAGAAAATGTACAGGTTGAATTTCAATAGGAACTAGTTTAGGTATGAATCCCATGTAGTTTGGTGAGACTCTACACCTTCTTCTGTTTGCACACATTATTCTGCAACTCTCATTCCAACGTTCCTTCCTAAATATACTAGAAACAAAAGAGGAAGACATAAAATACATTCAGAAGTTTGAAAACAAAGCTGTRAAATGAAATTTGAGTTGCAGCTCCTGTCTAAACATGCTTAATTTAATTGGTGATGATTACTTATATGCACATGACTAAACTCTTTTTTTTTTTCTAATTTTAAAAATCTACACTTGTTAAGCTGGTTAGTCAGCATCATCTTTCTGGTAGCAATATGAAGTGCTACAGGTGGTGTAACAGCAGTTTAGAGGAATTTACAAGCCAAATTTCTAACTACTATTATTCTATTCTACTCAGAAAGGCTCTGTCAGTGAGCAATAACTACACAGCTACTTCTATCCAGAAGCGTGACATTAATTTGATGTGCTGCAATTTTGAGACAGCCTTCATTACTTCATCGTTTGCTCTCATTCAAAAACTTTATTTAGTAAGTAAAAAAAAAAAAATCTCTTAGTGCTCTCTAGGCAATATGCTATAAAAAAACGTTTAAAACTTTGCCTGTTCTGAAGATAAAAACTCTGTATAAACCCTAAAGTTATCTACACACAAGCAGGAACTAGGGACAATTTATCTCAATGTATTTTGTAATGATTAATGAAACATAATTTTCATGCTAAAAGAGTCAACAAGCTCTTCTTAAGTGTGTTAACAAGAACTGGAACACTGAAATCCACAGGGCTTGAATCAAGTAAAAATTTCCATAAATTAATTTTCTACATTGKAATCAATACTTTTTGCTGATGTGTTTCTTTAGAAATGTCAACTATTTTAATTTTTCTGTTTGCTACCATGGAATCTGAAATAGAACATCTCCCCTACACAAATGTCTGAAAAGTTTTTTAAAAAACCCCAAACTTTAAATTTCTGTTTGACAATTTATTTTAACACCATCTTAAAAAGAATGTGATCTTAAGGAATCCCATGGAACATAATTAATTTATAAGCMATATAATTYATACAAAGAAAAATACTTTGTACATATGTATATACACAGAGAACCCACCTCCATTAAAAGTGGGGCAGAAGAATTCCAGAAGTCACTCTGAATTTCCAGGAAACAGTTTTATTTTGTATTATTGCAGAGCTGATATCACAAACACTCCTCCCACCCCCAGCAACTGATACGTAACAATCACCTCCTTCAGACCATTTACTTTCGTTTTGTTTGCTCCTGAATATGACAGATGCACTTACCATACAATATAATAATTTCTCAAGGATATAGTTTTCAGTAACTAATAACTACATAGAAAAACTAAAGTTCTCCCAGTAATTCTCCTGCTCAGAAGTTTCTAGCATCAAGAATTCTTCTCCCTCATGAGAAGGGAGTACCATTTAAACAAGCTCTGTCGGCATTTTGGTTTCGCTTTTTCTTCCCCTCCTGACAGGCAAGGAGAAACTAGGGAATACGAACAYAGTCTCATCTTCTCAAAGTGTGCTACAACCAGAGATGAAGATGTGAAACTGCCTAGGCTTACACAATGAACTAAACAACAGTACTAAAAAAAAACCAAACCCAAACCAAAAACCAAACAACCCATCCCCAAAAAAAACCAACAAAAAAAGACAAAAAAACTCCCAACAAACCAAACAAAAAATACACCAAACAGAATTTTTAGACTCCTCATTCCACTACCAATAACTAGCTGTTGCAAAGAAAGGTGCTGCACAACACACAGCCTCGCTGTATCTCCAGCATGACAGTGAAAAAACACAAGGTTTCAAATATATGTCAGTCTGCTTCAAAATCCACCTCGAATTCTTTGGAGCCTTTAAAATCTGCATAAGTTCAAGGAAAGCCAGGGAATTGTAAAACRTRTTTCTTTTAGTGTATTTTTTCARTGYCTCCCTTGCCATAGGGAAGCATATRTATTTTCTACTTATCTGTCTATAGCAGGTGAATGGACATTTAAAGAAACTGGTGTTATCAATTGTTTCAGCTGTTTTCTAAGGATGTTTTCTTTGGATAGCATGTATTTAAACTACCCATAGATTTCTACAATCGTCTAAAAGCTGAAAAAAACCAAACAACTGTAAAAAAGAACAACTAGAGACTACTTCTAATTCTAATTTTCTTCACACCATGAATAATGTAAGGAAGTGAATAAGAACATATCAAGAAGTTTACTGAAATGCAAAACAAATGCCTATACGCAGTCATTTTTAGCCAAGTTTACTGGCTCCCACCACCTGGATGTCATGCAAAACTCAGAACGCCTAAACCAAGTTTTAACTTTAGGACAAAGCTCCACAACCACACAATAACCATGTATAGAACAAGGCCTCATTCACAATCTCACCTGGAACCTGGAGCACACACGAATGAATGCAAAAAAAACTTCAGCTGGCTCCATACACCGCCAGCTCAGCTCTCTGGTTCCCACTGTCACATCCCAAAGCTGCTCGCAGCCCAGTCCCTCTGAAAACAGCACTACTGCTCAGGTTTATGCTGTTGTCAGTAATTTTTCACAGACCTGAATTGATTCTGTGCACAGAACTGCTGCATGAGCACACAGRATGGTTTGTCTATATGTAAATCCAAGATAATGCACAGTTGACCACATGYTGTATGTTTGCTGTAGTATCAAACCAGACTCTCCCTATGCTAATTACTGAATAAGCATTAAAGTATGAAGGACTCTGCTTCAAAGAACTCTAAGTGTAAGTAAGACACATTACAAAGGCTGATACAACAAGAAACCAAATTAATGAAGTGAGAATAAAGCAGTCATTCACATGAAGACTCAACAATGCATGCCAGGTATTTGGAGACATCAAGGCAGGTAGAAATATAAAGTAGTATGTTGGAAWGCACAAGGACACTTGTGAAGGTACTTAATAAACACACAACTAACACTAAGTCCATGTGCAGGAGGTAGCAGTTCACCATCTGACACCACATGAGACAATACGCAGTGGGCAGGAACCGGTCAAATTCCTCACCGGCAGAAACCAACACCTGCAGTTTGAAACGCTGATGAAAAGGTCAAACTGTCCAGATGCACAGAAACAGCAAATGTGATTGGAAGAAGTGATTAAGAAAGAGTCTCTAAAGAACAGAAGTCACACAGAACAAACTTGTTTGCACAGTCAGGTGACTGCAATTACTCTCCTTTTCCTGACCTGATGACAGTTCACATAAAGCTGCCTATTCCACGCACTACATACTGGAAAATACTAAAAATACMAACCAAGTATCTGCAAAATTCAAGGCTGTAATTTTTTACTCTCTAGCTAGTGCTTTAATGTATATCACAGAAAATTTCTCAATGCTTGTCTTTCAGTTCAWTTACATGAAACCATGTTGCAATATATCACAAAATACTCCTTTTTTAGCTACTTCAAATCTAAGAGAGGGGAAAGACAGACACATCTCCTCTTTCCAGCTATGTCTGCTATCAGAACTGAGAATTATAAGCAGATAAAAAGGTGATATCTCATTATGCATTTTGCAAGACATTTAATTTTTTTTTGATAGAAAGGTCCAACCTTATAACTCACTCAAAAAACTTACAGTATTTGCCCAATATCAAGTAGCACTAGTATGACAGAAAAATCTCACCAACAACTTATTAAACAAGATGTAGTAACGGGGCGTAGATTTTCCAAAACAGCAATCAAATGCTCTCCCCCTCAGCTCTCCTCTAGCCACAATGGAGAATCCTTCCAGTCTAAGATTTCTTTTCCTATTTTGTGAGGCTTGAAAAGTTTTACTTACTTGCAAGTTTGAGAAGCTTAAATCATACATTCAACAACCATAATCTGGGTTTCTAGTTTGGCAGAGAAAAATGCTACTGGAACTAATTGATGACAATGGCAAACTCAAAATTAAACCAGAGGAAACCTAAGCACAGAAAGATAATACTTTAAAAAAAGTTGTTAGAGAACTTGTTGCTTGCATAAACAGAAATAAATGATCTTCAGAACAGCTTCAGATGGATGTTAACATTACAGGGGGAACAACTCATCAATCAGCTAAGATAAAACTTGAGTTTAATTGCTAGTTTTTCATTATARAAAGTATTTGTGTTACAGTTAATACTTGAAAAAGTCTTAACAAACTTTGTTTATGAAAATTATTTCACTTAAAAATAGTTATATTTCACATTAAAATGGAAATAAAAGTTGCAAACAAAATTAGGAACTAAAAAAAAATGGACTGYAAGCATATTTAGATTTCTAGGGACAGTTTTAAGTACAATCTGTAAAAGTAAGAACTAATGAATTGAGGAAATGCAATTCCCACCGCAAAATCAGGAAACAGATTATGTTGTTCTCAATTTGAATGAAGATATTTTGTTCATTGTTTCAAGAGATGGCTACATGACTGTGAGGTCTCGTATGGGAACATAATTTCCCAATTTCTATTGCACAAAAGTATTAGACTATCTTATTTGAACAACAAACGAAATAATCTTATTAAAACCAAGGAAAATTTTTTGCCAGGAATTGTGAGTTTCATCCAGTTGAGTATTTGCACATTTCATGAGTTTAATAGCATCTACACATTTTCACAAGGCTATATTAGTTCTCTAATAGAACCCCACAGAAATCATGATGGTTACTTGTAAAAACTGATAAATTTTTTCCTCCAGACCACAGAAGTGCCAAGAAGCTCTGGAACTCAGTAAGACTCTTCCCTTTGTTCTCAACTCTTCCCCTCCAAGGAAGGGTTTTTCTTTGTTACATYAGCTACTCACAAAACTTTATGATCTTTGTCAATTCCAACACAAACGAGTTGCAGCAACTGCAGCTCAACTGAAACTTTGTGTAAAGACACAATTTATATTCTTTTGTTTATAGCACCACCACACTTTGGATTTTTGTRAAAGGCTTCTACAGCCAAAGCTCTTCTCTGTCAGTCTTGCTTATCAACTCTTGCTTCTTCAAAAGCAACAAGTGAAGTCACATACGTCATGTTAAAATTCACAGCCCAAAGTATTTAGAATTAGTATTCAGCATTTAGTATTATTTAAACTAGTGAAGTGTTTAACTACCTTTGCCATGAGGAAGGGAAGCAGATGGAGCTGAACTAGGAAAAGATAGGACAAGTAGCTTGGGCCGCGCACACACTGCTGTAGCTCTTTGCTTCAGCACGTGGGAAGAACACTTTACAACACTTGTCTGACATCCTAGAAAATMCATCTCGAGTTTACAAAAAAACTTCTTATCTGTAACTCCAAATGTTACATAGTGGTTGATGATCATTAAGCCTTTGTACGCTAGACAATTTTGCATTTCTGAAATTATGTGAATAATGACAAACAGATCACTAACCTATCTGCAGCCCTACTGAGAGGCGAACAAAAGAATGACTCCACAGCAGACAGTGATCTYCCTCAGATGCTCTGCTAGCAAAGAGACTGAAATGCTTTTTTGGTTTTGACGGAGAGAAAAAAAATGTCAAAACCCAAGTGGAACAGTTTTTGTACTTAGTTCATTATCCTTTATAACTCCTTTCACTATTAAATATTTTAAAGAAAGATTAATGAGACTCAGGGATCATTATATCTAGACTAAGGAGTTTAYACTTAACCTCATCAGTGACTGGATGGTCACTACTGTTTTAATATGGAAGGTGACAGTGGTGGTCTCCTGACTCAAATGAACACTTCTGGCTTTGGCATGTTGTACTGAGGAGCTGTGCATGCACTACCATTCAGCTGAGTATCCGAAGATTTTTGGCTATCACCTCTCATGCAAATGCATGCTCCTCTAGCTTCTACCCTCTTCTATGGCRCCAATTATTCTGCAGAGGCTCCCCCTCTGCCTGCAAAGTAGTTCAAATTTCTGAAGTGTTGGCCATTAGTAACTRCTGTCCACCACTTGAATTTTTGTTGCTACAGCTGAAGCAGCCATAGAAGAACATGACAGAATGAGGATGTCAACAATATTGAATTTTTCTGTGCTTCTTATGCTGAGATGTTCTATAAGACAAGGATGTTATTTCTGAGCCAGTGGTTGGTTAATTTGGACACCAATCTGTCAAGTACACAGTCAGCAAAAGGAATTTTCCATTTAAACCAAGTGTGCATCCCATTTGACCATGATGTGTTTGAATTTCCTGTCCTTCTCTTAAATGTGAGACCCACCTGGAGTTCTTACATCAGTCTTGATAATTTCCAGACTAGCATACATTAGGCCTCAATACTACTGTGGATCGCTGGGATACCCCAGTTGATCTTTCCCTGTGCTATCAAAGGCCCCTAATGCTATGGTGCATTACTATATAATAGAACATTTTAGCTGGAAGGAATCTTCTAATCCAACTACTTGATCACTTCAGGGCTGACCAAAAGTCAAAGCATCTTATTAATGGCATGAACTGCCTTCCAACTATTGACACTTCAGTGAAAATTCCCATAGTTCATTCCTTAATAATCCATTATCAGGGACACAGACAAGCAATTCTTCAGTCTTTCAACCACAGTAAAAATTAAATATCCTACTAGAAAAATAATTATCTTTACTAAAGACATTGTCTTGCCTTMTGTTCAGCTCTTTTGAAGATATTTCAGATGGCTTTCAGAAGACCAAGATATTGTTTCCCTAGTCTTCCCAGAATTCATTTCCTGCAATTAATGAAGTATATTTATCACCTTCTTATTCTCTTACAGAGCTTCTTTAGCACTTTAATTAATTTGAAGATTCTTCACAATCCATCAGTGATTGCAGCCAAGCTGATCTCTTTGTCTTGCTGCTCCCAACAACTCTTTCAACTCGCTTCTATGTATCACCCACGGTCAGTCAAAAGTATCAGGTATCTTCTGGCATGAAAGTGGATAAAGGCTTTTCCACACTCYATATTTACTTGAATCCAAGGTTTAAGGCCTCAGGCTCAGGCAACTGTCCTGACAGAAGACTATTCCTGGAAGACTGGATTGAGCACAATACTGGGAGAGATTCTTGGAGTTCTGGTGGAGAGTTGGGGCTGTTCAGCCTGGAGAAGAGAAGGCTCCCAGGAGACCTTACTGCACCTTCCACWACCCAGAGGGGCTACAGGAGAGCTGGAGCAAGGCATGGAGGGACAGGGCAAGGGTAAACAGCTTTGCAGTGACAACGGATTTATACCAGGTATTTGGAAGAGAGTGGTGAGGCACTGGAACAGGCTGCCCAGAGAAGCTGTGGATAYCCTGTCCTTGGAAGTGTTAAAGGTCAGGCTGGATGGGGCTTTGAAGAACCTGATCTAGGGGATGGTGATCCTGCACATGGTGAGGGGGAGGGGTTCAAACTGCATGATCTTTAAGGTCCCTTCCAATCCAAACCATTCAGTGATTCTTCGAACATCATACATGAGAAGATAGTTTATCTACTATATTTGTTTCTATTAGTTTTCTTTCCATTTTTTTTTCTTTTGAACACATAGAAAGGTTCTCTTCAATGTATTAACCTACAGTCTGTGTGGTAGACACAGAACATAATCCCAGCTAAACTCCTTCCACTGTTTGCATAAATAGATTTTAGAAAACCCATTTCTTTAGTACTCCTAACTCTTACAGTTTTGTTGCTAAAAAAAAAMCCAAAAACCAAAAAATCAAACAAACCCACACCCCCCCACCCCAGCTAAACAGTAACTTCCATCTTAATTAAATCCCAAAAAACACTTGTAGAACTCCAAGAACTTAAATGGAGAAGTACCCTGATCTGTCCTTGATTTCTGCTAGTTTATATTGCTAAGAAGAATGAGAATAAATGAGTCAAAAAATGGTGCAGAAGTAAGATGATTACAGTAAGTTGGAAACCACTCTTCCCACATGGATAATGCACAGTAAAGAGTAGCTTCCCCTTCACCAAATCTTCATAATSCACAGAACCACTGAAGCACTTCAAAAATGAAGAGTAGTTCCTCTGCACTCCCCATACAAGTTACTAGAAAACACATAGGAAGTTCATGACATTTACCTGTGGGAGGAACCCAGAAGTATTTGGATGAACCTAACTGAACTAAACAAAGCTGCAGATAAAGGCATGGCTCTGATCATTGGGGACGGAAAGCAGGCGGCAGAAGAGAAATGTAACTACTGTGCAGCATTTACTTATCTGTGAATAATTTTATCTACACAACGTATCAGCCTTGGGAAATGCTAGTGAAAATCAGCATCATTACCTGTGCAACTTCCACTGGCAAACTAAAACTCAGTATTTTCATTCTTGGGAAGTGTATCCAAATTACAAACAGAATACTGTAAAATTTTAAATTTACAAAACTGCTTTATGGTTTCTGTACAAGTAATAAAGAATGTGATAAATCATTAAACATGTCAGGTAAAAGGTTTTTTATTTTGCCATGTAGGTCAATATACGACAAAGAAAATASTAAAAGGGTAAAGTCAGAAACAAAATGAAAAAGAAATTAAAGAATGAGAAGCAACAGGTGAAGAAAAAGATGAAGACACAACAGGCATTCCTGCTTGTAAGGTCAACGAATTTTGTTTACTTACATTTGCTCCTACACTTGCTACATTTTTTAAGTACAATCCCATAGTCCTGGGGCTTGGGAAGGTACAGAAAGTTCCTTGTGGACTTAAACTGAAGCACACWACAAGAATCCTGGGGGAGAAAGTAATTCCTACCTTGAGATCCAAACAAAGTTTTTAAAGGAAATTTAGGAAGCTGTATCAAACATTTGAGGGCAAAAGGCTTAAAACTGGATTTTTTTTTCTTCTAGGTTTCTGTCTGCAAAAGGAGTTACATTTTAATCTACATTTAATTCTAGTTCTATTTCACCTGAATAAAACAATTTTATCTGAAAGTGTAACAACTAAGAACTAAATGCATATTACTTCTCATAAAGCCTACCAGAAGTTAGTGCCTTTTCAGATTGAACCAATTGCTTTGCATAAATTCAAAACTAATTATTTTATTATATTCTGATAGAAAACAGGTACTCAGAGAAATATGAAGTGCTTATGCAAGTTAAACAAATGGTTCCAACTGAGCATTTCAAAATTATTTTATGCAGTTTAATTTATAACCGGTTTAACAAAATTAATTACAAGTTTTAAAGTTTGGATTATTACAGCCTTGAAAAAGCAGCTTAATTCACACATATTGTTCTTAAAGATGTGAATTTGACACAAAACACAGCAACTGTTCCAATGAAAAACAAATCAACRACCTACTGCATGACCTATATGAATGCCATCTCCTGTGGGCCAGCAGTGTTTGCCAGACACACAGATGCCCTCCAGCCTGCTGCTGGAAGAAATTCCAACTGTGGCATGGAGAACGTCCACTGAGGGGTACCCAGATACTGAAAMCACCACAGTTACAAGGACACTGTGAGGAGTGTTTCCACCTAACCTGGGCCCCAATGTTACTGCAGCTACAGTTCCAGCTGGGGCARCCCCTACTCCAACCCCACTGGCTTCCTGACCAATGTTCACATGCATCATTCCTCTGATCTCCTGCCAGGACACTTCATTCAAGCCTAGGAAGACAGAAGGAATACTCATTCCATAGAGAAAGCTAAAAAGAATAACTCTTGATAACATAAAAGGCTTTCCCACATATCTTTAAATATGTAGCTCTTATAATTAGGATTGGAAAAAAAAAGACCAAGCAATAGAAGAGTAACATTTATCAGTAWATATGTTTACTGATTTAAACATTGAATCTTAAACACCACTGCCAAACTTAGACCCTAAAAGAAAAAAAGTGCCACAGAGTTTTTTACAGAATATATTAAAGTGGTAGAGCTCCACAGATTATAAATGCTTGCCCACCTATTTCCTCACTAAAAAAATCAAAATACAATTTTCGATCACAAAGGCAGCAGTTACTTTTACATTATTACTCAGCATGATGTGTAAAACCACTAATTCTGTTATACTGYTATGTCTGATTCTATAATTAGCAGACTATGAAACAAACTAGCACAGAAAACTAACTTCTCTATCTGAACTACATCCCACTCTTACACCCCAACCTCAGTTGTTCTTTAAACGTGTTAAGCCATGTAACATTCTAACATTGTAAATGACATTAAACTTCTCTAAGCCACTCAAAGGTACCTTTGGGAGTCTTCACAAAATAATGATTTCAGGCCCAGATTAAAATTAAGTTCATCAGCTCTTTTGTGAAACRTTTGTGACTTGGCTTATAACAATTATAAATCGACAACGGCAAAACACTCTGGTATCTACAAAACCCTCTCAGGAAAAAATACCTGTACCTGTGTGAACATTCACTCTTAATGATCTCTGCACATTCTTAATCTACCATAACTGATGTATTATCAACCTTTTAGTATGTGAATGGACATAAATAAACCCAAAATACCACCTATGACCTAAAGTAAGTACTCTTTAAGGGAAAAAAATATTCAAGTCCAAGAAATGTCTTATTTTTCATGATAAACAAAAAAGTGTTAAGTCCAATTAAAATCTAACATATGTAGATAGATATTTAATCAGAATACAACACTTAGATCTCAAAATAGACAAAACAAACTAGTCCTTTAATCCCTCTACACAATTCTACCTTATTCATTGAGTCTTACAGACTACCAAATGTCCCATCTTTAWGGAAATATATAATATATAGACACTTATATAGTAGGAATATTTTTAAATAATCTTGAACAATCTTGATTTTGTGAGTAATGCAAAATCTAAAGCTACTTTGTCTTATGAGTACTGTTATAGCAGATACCTTCTTATTGTCAAAATACCCTAGTAACATGAGTGTGTGATTAACTCATCATTGTACCATGTCAGAGCTAAAATTTAAACAATATATATCATAAAGGAGACAAACAGAAGATACTTGAAAAATGAGTAATGCCAGACAGACTCCTTATTTTTAGMTCAACTACACAAAGTCATTTCCAGCAAGCCTAGCTTTGTATTTAATCAATACACACACGTGAAGAGTTACAGAACTTAATGCAGCTTTTCAAGACTCACTTCCTCTTTGAAAAGATTTATGATCTAATTCCACATGGAACTTCATAGCAGCCATGCAAAATGTATATGACTAGTTCAATCCATCATCCAAAATTCTTCCTGAAAAAACGTGGATGAACTCTAAAAACAAAGTCGTGAACATAGGTCTGACATGACTTCACTTATTTCCACTAGGATTTACATACTGAAAGCATTATATGAAAAGACACACAACCAGACCTATTACCTGTAATGGAGACTTTTGCCAATATCATAATGATGCAAGAGGCACCCTATCCTGTAGTTGTACGAAAAAATAAATTAAAAATACTCATAATTACAAAACATACACCAGATTACTTAGTCCAATGTACACAAATATTTGTTGTCAAAAAATAAGCCTGCGAGAAAGGCTGCAGATGTGCTATTTAGCTAGGTCTGCAGAGGACAGAGCATCATATCACCACTCAAGTTTAGTGCAAATAGAGGCATATACAGAGCTGCCAAAGAAGTCAAATGTGGATTATTACTGAGATGCTTTTGCTACAGAGTTTTGCATTTCCTTCTCAGCTCATAAGATGSTTGTCATAACCTCCTCAGACATTTCTTTCCCATACCTACAGATGCTCTTAAATAGCCATGTTTAGAAAAAAAAATCTGTTAAGCAATAATGAAATATAATCTTTAGAGATAAGTGGTATTTATTTGTAAGCTAAACATTTCACATACCAGCTCTTGTCCACTATTCTAAAAGCCACAGCAGGTATTCTGAGTGAGATCCAAACTAAATCTTGCTATGAAGTTTCAGCATGCAAGCCATTGCTACAAAGTAAATTTTATRCAACTTGTTTGAAATGACACTGAAACAGTTAGAACTGAATCCTTTACATGTTTTGATGAAATTTAAAACATTTTTTTCTACCATACGACTGTGAAATGTCTCCRATTTCGTTATTAGCAACACAACACAATTGGTATTATTTGTTTGAGAAGCTTTTAAGTGTAAGATTGCTTGCCCTATTTCCAAGACAAAGGCCTGGACAAGGACTTTGTGGTAACACTGGGATTGCTGCACTGTGTAGAATAATCAAGAGAACAGTTATGTTATGGGTGGGGAAATCCAAACTACATGAGGCAAACATTTTCRCCTAAATTATGTGAAGAGAAAGAAGACTGATAACTCTCTTACATACTTCTCATTGTGTGTATCAGAGGTGTAAGTATCTATACATCATGTCTACTCTATAGTCTTATAGTAGTCTTATAGTCTATAGAAACAACAGAGTTGTTTCCTCTGTAGAATTTTATCAGCCTTTTTTTAGAGAAAATGCAATGTATTAATGCTTATTTTACAGGAGTAAATTTTACAGGAGTAAATTTTACAAGATTTAACATTCGAGACAATTAAGCTTTTTTTAGAGCAACAGAGTTAATTTTGATATAATTCCACATTAAAAAAAAAAAAGCAGGAAGACATACAAGCAGGAATTCAAACCCTCTACTGGCTTACTTGCTTGCCTGTGTGTATAAAAACTTACTTTAATAATTTTGGGGTTTTGGAAGCCATTGTACAAAGAAAAAGATGAAATTATCAAGGAGAATGCTTCTACACRTGCTGATTATTCAGTGCATACTCATATCATTAAATCAAGGGGAGGGGGCAACATCTAAAAGTGAACTAGAAAGTGCTGTTTAAAAATCAGATCTAGTTCACAGTATGTTGTTAGCAAATTTGCCCTAAACATCTGCAACATCTGGCCCACCAAGAACACTGCAAAGAAACACCCAAGGAAAACAGCTACATAAAGCCTTCAGTGTACTCCACAATCCAATGTAAGATTTAATATATACTGTCATAACAAGAGGCATCTTCTCATAAAAAGACAGGCAAGCCCAGTTTTTTCAGCCAACTGCTTGCACTATTAGCTCAATCACGATACCAGATACAATTACAGTTGCCTCAGCACTGTGCCAACATCTCTAACACAGAAGAAAAAGATTCAGTACTACAGAGTGACACTCCGGGCAAAAAAACCAACAAACCGTTCTTATCAATGCAGAAAAAAACTATTCAAAGAACACGGACTTTCCTATGTGCAACATCCACATAATAAACTGCAGAATGTGCAYTATCAGGCAGTTTCTCACATGCAGTTGCCTACTAACCATTCTGCTGGGACAAATTCCAAATTTTCAACTCTCTGAACACTTCAGAAAACTGTCAGGTGATTTGGTGTCATTTCCACACATATAACCCAAACTACACCACCACCAAATTAGCATTTCCCTTTTTATTCGAATTTCCTTCTCCCACTTTCCTAGCATATTTATATTCGCGTTGACACAGTTGTTGAGCAGAGAAAAGTAGGCAACATTTCCTTCAGCTTCTCAACAAAACAGCGACTGCTGTTAACATCCGGTTCTAAACCTAGATGTAATTAAATATAACCAAATGCTAAAATGCAACAAAATAATATGCTTTATATGTAAAAATTRTAACATGGCATAGTAATTACATTTCAAATGCATTCATATCCCACATACCTGAAGAGCTACACCATGAGCTCACTGCAACTACGAAGGCCTGATCTCTCAGTTGAGAAGCAACAAAGAGAAAGCATAATAAACCTCAAAGTATTTTGTTAACATGTAGCCTAATAGTAAGTGACTAGTAGGCCATTTAAGAAGTTTTACAGATTCATTTCTCATACACATCTAATTACTCAGAAAAAAAGCATCCCAAGATCAGATCCCAAGATAAGAACCTCTTTATCACATCTCAAACACACTGCACATTTTGGTATTAAGCTATTYTTCTACAAACTGAAAACCAGAAGAATATAAACAGTTCCAAACACACTCACTTTCTCTCAAGGAAACAGGTATCTGCCCTTAGGAAACACAGGAAAGAAAAAAAAGCCAAAACAAAAAATAAAAATCTATGCTCAATAACTGCCACAGAGATTAACCCCAAACTGTCCGCTGTACGCACGATCCATTCAGGACAGGAGGCATTTTCCTCAACTTTTTGTTATTGTGGTCTGCACAGGCACGTTTGAAGCAGAATCAAACCCTACCGCTTCATTATGTGCTACCAGCTACCAAAGGCATTTGGCCTTCTCGCTGCACTCTCAGGAAGCGGTTATTATCCCCAAGAGCACTAAAAAAATAACACAAGTTTTTCGTACGTTCGAACAAAGCCCGTGTGATCCCAGTCRCGCAATGGCCCGTGGGGTCCGAGCGCCGCCCCCGTCTCCGCTCCCCCTGAGCCGGAGCCCATTGTAACCTCAGCGCTGCGTCCGCCCCCGTCTGCTCCGGGCCCCCGGCGCTCTCCCGGGCACCAAGCTGGCCCCGCACACCCCGCCGGGCCGGGGGCGGCTCCCACCGAGCCCCTCCGAGCGCACAATGCCGCCCCTCCCTCCCCCGGCGCCGCCGCCCCTCACGGCGCTCGCTCCGTCCCCACCTCGGCGCCGCTCTCGGGCGGACACAAAGGCGGCGAGGCCGCCGCGCAGGCCCCGCGCCGCCCGGTGACCTGCCACAACATGGCCCCCTCCCTCCTCCTCCTCCTCCTCCTCCCCTCCTTCTCCCCTCCCTCGGCGCGCAGCCGAGCCCGCAGACAAAAGGGGGCTGGAGGAAGGGGGGCCCGCCCGCCCGCTCCGCCCGCCCGCGGCCTTCCCAGCGCGGCGCCGGCCCCTCAGGGTACTCACGGGCTGGCTGGCGGCGATGGAGCCGGAGCGACCGCTGGGACACGCCTGCCCGCCCGCCGGCCCCTTCCTCCTCCTCCTCCTCCTCCTCCTCCTCCTCCTGCCGCTCCCGCTGGGCGCCGCTCCTTCCTGCCTCCCGTCCCGCCCGCCCCGGGCTCACAACAACATGGCGCGGAGGGACAGGGACAGCGAGAGCGCGG
>NW_026623258.1:2918654-2921848 GCF_030028575.1 Malurus melanocephalus | reverse complement strand
CCTGCGCGCCCCGGCCCGGCCCGCGGGGAGGCGGAGGGAGGAGGCGGCGGCCCCCGGCCCTTCCGCCGCGCATGCGCAAGCACCGCCCGCCGCCCCTCAGCGCGGGCACCGCGGGAAGGGGCTGTCCGCGATCATGTCCCTGCCCCTCCCAACGCAAGACACGGGCAGTGTTTGTGTGTGCTTGTGCTCACTCTCATTTACTGTGTCCAGTTCTGGGCTCCTCAGTGCAAGAAGGACAAAAAGCTGCTGGAGATGGTCCAGCGAAGGCCACAAAGATGATGTGGGGTCGGGAAGGTCTGCTGTATCAGAAGAGACTGCGGGAACTGGGCCTGGTTGTTCAAGAGAAAGCTGAGAGGGGATCTCAATACATATAAGTATCTCACAGGCAGGTGCCAGAGGATCACAGAATCATAGRATATGCTGAGTTGGAAAGGACCCATCAGGATCATTAAGTCCAACTCCTGGCCCTGCACAAGACATCCCAAGAGTCACACCATWTGCTTTAAAACATTGTCCRACTGCTTCTTGAACTCTCTTAGGCTTGGTGCTGTGACCAYTGCACTGGGRAGCGWGTTCCAGTGCCCAAAAAACCCCTGGGTGAAAAACCTTTTCCTGATGYGTAACCTAARTGTTCCCTGACTCAGTTTCAAGCCTTTCTCTTGAGTCCTGTCACTGGTCAGCAGAGAGAAGAGATTGGTATTTGCCCTTCCACCTCCTCATGACTGAAATGAGATCTCCCCTCAGTCTCCTCCAGCCTGAAGTGCCTAGCACCTGGATGGGTGCCTGGCAGCTTTTAAAGGGTGCCGGGCAACAGGGCAAGGAGCAGTGGTCATGAACTAAAACACAAGAAGTTCCATCTCAACATGAGGAAGAACTTTACCTCGAGGGTGGCAGAATGCTGGAAAAAGGCTGCCCAGGGAGGTTGTGGAATCTCCCTCACTGGAGACATTCAAAACCCACCTGGATTCATTCTTGTGTAACCTGCTCTAGGTGACCCTGCCTTAGCAGGGACCTGGACCAGATGATCTTCAGATGTCCCTTCCAACCCCAACAATCCTGTGAGTCTGTGATTTTAGGCCATTTGGGAAGTGTGATGATGGGAGGTGGTGCCTGCCAAGGGGACTGGGAGACAAAGGGGAGGTGAGGCCTGTTTGAGGGGACCCCAGTGGCTCCTGATGGCTCCCAAGGTCCCCACACCCAGCACCACCTGTGGGATGTGTGTTTGCATGTGTGTGTTAAAATAAACAGAAGCACATCTCAGAAATTACTAATTTATTAAGTAACTGCTGTGCCTTTACTTACTGTGTGGTGATTTTGGGCAAAGAACCAATTACTATCTTCTCCTGAGAGAGTTAAAAATGGGATTGCTGGTACAATGGGGCAGTGCTGTTGGTAAATACAGTTCTGGTGCTGGTAGACGTTGCCAGTAATGGGTCTTGATAACCTTGCCAAAAATGAGCATAAATTCTGCATATTCAGCCGCCCCTAAAAATTGGAGGGATCTCTGYATGTCAGTGACATCTTAAACACGCWTTTCACAAGAAAATCCCCTATTTTGCCTTTTTAGTAGTTCTTCAAGAGCCTGGTTAGAGAGAGCTTCATTGTAGGAGACAGTGACAAGCCATCCACAAATCAAACCTTCAGAGAAAAGCTGGCTCTCGGTCCTGTGGGCACTGCAGAGTCACTGCTGCTGACCCCTGGTTCTGTGGCAGGGAGGAGTCAGGCCCTGCCTGTCACAGKGACTCCAGCTGGGCTACAGGAATAGCACCTGTACTGGTGCTACTGCTGGCGCAGCAGTTGTGTGGATGAGATAGATGTCTGTGACTACCAACTGTGTTCTTAAAAATAGAGATGTCTCAAAGGAGAAAATCCTCACTGTTTTCAGTATTTATAGACACGGCTAAGAACACAAAAGTTCCCAGCTCCTGATAAAGATAGAAACATTTCTGCAAGAAATGAAAATGATTCCTTGAGCCTAATGCTAGTCAGCTAAATACCCAGATGTCTGCAGCTTGCTGCCATTTGCATGGCTAATCTCTGTYATCCCCAGTGTCCTGTCCCACGGCCACCTAGGGCTGTCTCCAGGGACACTGCAGGGCTGAAAAGCCAATTCCTGTGCTTACTGAGGAGGGAAGGCCTCTAAATCTCTAAGTCACAGGCTCCAAGCCAGCCCTTCCCTTCATACAGACTAGCTGGGACTGAAGGAAACCCTCGTGGCATCCTGAACACTTACAGCAGCTGGTCTACATTGCACCAGCTCTCCAGCTCTGACCCTTCTGGGCRCCCTGTTTGTCCTCAATAATTCTAATTTAGTGTTTGTAAAAAGCATCAAATCTCTACGAAGAACTCAACATGCATTTGATAAGCATAAGCTTGAATGATTTCCTCATCAGTGTCTTTCCCTGTATTGAAAAGCCCAAGCTGATCATGAAACTGAAAAATGTGTAAGTGCGATCAGTTTGGGATTTGATCTGATAAATACAATTAATTGGTTATTTTCTAAAGTATTTTTCTGAGAAAAAAAGAATAAAACAAAACAATTCCACCACCACACACTTCACAATTTAATAATGGCACTAAAGTTTTTGAGTCATGCTAAAATAGTTCAAGAAAATGCATTTCTCTCTTACCTTTGTTCTGAGTGGAAACTTTAAAAGTACTTAATACTTTAGATAGTTTTACTTGGTATCACTCCATTACAAAATGCTTTTCCTAGMTATTCCTCCTTTTAAGGATGTGTTAACAGCTGACTGGGCTCTGCTTACACTCCAGACATTTCGGATAAACTCCTTTAACAGAGCTATGCTTTGTTTTTTTTCTGTGAATCCTCAATCCTCAATGAAAAATACTAAACAAGTACACAGTCTACAGTTGAAGAAAGTAACCAAGGATATGRAAAGCCTGGATGCCTTTGCCTTCCTCCACAGTCTTCCTCTGAGACATTGTAGAAGGCACTTAACTGAGGAGCGCTCACAGACACTGAATGCTGCAGCCCTAAGCACGCCCACTCAGCTAGTGCCTAATCATGAAGAAGTCTGCATTTTCTAAAGCCACAGACTTCAAGACCTAAAACTCTGGACATGAACAGAATTTATCCTGCTGCACGACAACATTAAYGTCCCCCAGCAGTTTTGCCAGTGCTGTTAGATCGAGCAGGATAGCAAATAATTAACCTGTATTAGTTAAAACTAAGG
>NW_026623258.1:2908703-2918564 GCF_030028575.1 Malurus melanocephalus | reverse complement strand
GCTTGCACTCTTTTAAAACAAAGTATGCAACATCCTTCACTGCCAGGACTGGGGAACACCCTGATTGGATCCTTTGCTCAAGATTTACAGGCATGGCTTCCTTGGAAAGAGTCCTCAAAATCAGCAGCCTACTTTGTCTGCCCTCTGCTGCAGCTGGGCTGTTCTGCAGGAATGAAGTCAATATCTTCATCTCAGATCTGCCTAATGGCCTTGCTGACCTTGCAGACAGAGGAGCAAGTAGTTGTTGGTGTTGGAAGGAATTTAATGACCCTCTGGTCCAAACCCCAAGTCTATCCTCCATCTAATCCCCAGTCTAGCTGCCATCCTACATCTTAAGAGAGCTGGTCAAAAATGTGTGAGCCTCGGAGTCCTCTGAAACAACAGCTGCAGTTAACTACCTACACTTTCACTGAGGGACAGCCCTGCTATTGTGGGAGCCTCTGGAGCTATCTGTCCGTGTTTCAGAGTAGCACCATGGTGTTTATATCCTTAGCATGTTCCTTGTGAGCTATATCTTGGTAAAAYATACTGTTCTGGATGTACGTTTTGTGCATTTGCAGTAGCACRTCCCATTCTGAAGATAATTTTCCCATATCACTACTGAATAACAAATGTAGGCACTCAATGCATTGGATTCTGCATTCCATTTTGTCAACAGACTTACAATTAATTAGTAAAAGTCAATGAGTTTGAAATGCTACAGTCACTAAACATGCTGCTAGATGCGTTGCTATAGCAATTAATTTGTATTTCATGTTTTAGGCCAGCAGTGACCATAAAACAGYCAAGGGTTTACTGTGATAAGAACTCTGTTCCACTGAGCCAAGCCTCCCCCGTGGCTAATCTGTTCCAGAGCCCCAGAGAAATAGGCTTAGGAGCYACAGACTCTGCACAGCGGGACTTTCCCATTCACACATCCTTTTGCCCCACCACTGCTTCACAAGCACAGCATTTTCCTGTCACAGCCATTTATGTGCTAAGTCAGGGCTGATCTTCTGACCGCGGTAACCTGTTCATTAACACAGCCTCTGCTGCTTCTCATTGTGTTGATACTCTTGTCTGAATTCCCTCAATCTTCRCAGCCTATCCCTGTCTCAGCCCTCTCTTCTGATACAGAAACATTTGACCCATATTATGCAACTGCATCCATTGTCCAATTTTAAAGTTTAAAATTACACATTTTAAGCATAGGTCCCATGTGTGGGAAGAACTCAGAAGAGTTAGTAATCCTTCAAATTTCCCATTCCCATACAAAAACTGGTACAAAAAGGCCTTCCCCTAGTATTATTCCCATAAACCAGCCAGCCTCTCAGTATGCTGAAAAGGCCAGTCTGCTCTATTTCCCAAAATTGTGGTGGTTTTTCTATTGGTGTCCCCCTGCCTGTATGTGCAACTGAAAGTTTCTTCAAGAAGGCCATGTATTCTATATTTTTTAGGGACTAGATAGCAACTAGCATAACATACTGAGCTAGTGCACATGAGAACACTTAACACCAACAGAAAATTCACGGTTGTATTATAGTAAATTTTGTCACAAATCCCTTTTTTTGAATGACTCATTACTATGCCACTGTTCTAAAGTGCTGGCTTGCCATTTAGTTACACACATGGTCATTGCTTCTGTAGACATTATCAGCAAGATAATAATTCTGCAAGARCAAGAACAAGAGGTTTAAAAGAAATGCATGAGAGGAGGTGTCAGTGAGTGGAGTGTGCAGCCCTGCAGCACAGATCATCGTGAACTTGTCCCAAGAAAGGAATGTCTCTCCTGCAAATGCTTTGCTAGTAAATCTGTGCTGTAGTGGCTGAGGAGGTGTCAGCTGAAGACTAGTTTCTCCTGCAGGACTGCTTTGGTCCCTGAATCATTCATTCCCTCATAATTGGCTGAGGTCTAAACAAACTTCATGAACATACCTCAGAGTCACAGCCACCAGAGACTGCCATTGTAACACAACAAGAATCACTAATGGCGTCACCTCAGCTACATGAATGAATGTGAATAGCTGTCGAGTGGCAAAGCTAGAGATAACACCAGCTGGTTTTCATACTCACATTCACATTCACTTCATTCACAACAGAGCGGCATTAATGCTTTTCTTAAAAAAAAAGGAAAAAAAAATTAGCCTGTGTGTCTCAATAGAAGTATATTTTTCTTTCCAGTGGAGAATTAAGTTCCAGGAACTCTTCATGATAGGGGCAGGCTGTGGGTTTTAGAGCTGAAGATCACATATGATACTCAGCACAAAGAATAAAACCTCAGAGTTGAGCATMAAATTAATTGTCACTCATTTCATATAATAAGTGGTAATGAGTAAACATTCTAATTTCTAAAAAGGAGGAAAAAAAGTTCAAAGAAATATTCTAGGTAGTGGAAGCAAGCACAAGAGCTCTGAATAATAAGAGGGTGCTTTTTTTCACACTTAGGATGCCATAACTTAGCCATATCAGAACAAGGAAGAGTGGGAAGCATGCTTTTTTTTTTTTTTTCTCTCCTAGGAAAATACATTATAAGAACTCTAAGAGCATATCCAGAAGTTTTGATTTTTTTGCATGAAGTCTCACCAACTTAAGTTGCATGAACTAGAGATTCTCTGTATCTTTAAAAATGAGAAGCCGTAGTGCAAAGGATAAACTAGAAGAAAGATCTGCAACATGATTTCACGTCTTAGGTTCATTAACACCCTTCTACCTGTTGCCATATCAAATACTGATCCTCCCAACTGCCAAAGGTTCTTCTGACAGGGCTCTGAACAAGCAGCCTTACACCAAGTGGACTTTGCTTAGAGTAACATTTGGACATTTGCAGACATCTCTGCTCTTTTGGTGTAATCACTAGGCTGTAATTCTTTCTTCTATTTTAACTGCACCTGAGGCTCCTCAGAATTTCCTGTTCTTATACACTGTCAAGGGGGTCCAACCACAAGCAACAAGATGACTGGACATAATTTAAATACCAAAATGGAGCACAGCTGTATTAGCTCAGAGCTAGTTCAGACCTCTGTTCTGATTCATCATTATAGCACGAAGACATACCCACTGGCCCCCATTTCCATGCAGAGAACCCAAACCTTATTCTATGCCAAACATGCCTTCAGAGCAGCAAGGCACAATGCAGTGAATATAAAATGCCAGACACAGATTGAGGAAGYGAAATGCCATTTTGCTTCCTTAGCATGAACAAGGTGGTTGAGCACTGTAATACTGAAAAGTAGGTGCCAATGTTATGCACATATTRCATAAATAATAACAGTGTATTCATACATCTGTGGGCTTACCTTTAATTATATCTGCAGGTTTTAYAGACTTCTAAAGTACCTCTCTTGTGTCTGATGCAACCCTCTTCCCAGGCWGTTAGTCAAGCACAGAACAAAACAAGAAATCCATTAAGCTGAAACAATGCATTTTTAAATATTGCAAAATTTGAGGGGTTTTTTGTGAGTCGGCTCTCCCTCACTTGCAGTACAAGACCCTTGTCTTCAGCTAATCTGCTATCAGGGCCCAACAGCCGTTTGTGTATCCGCACCCCCAGTGCTGGGGTGGGGACCTAAGGGCGAGCTGGCATCTGGAGCAGAAAATGGGAAAGGCAGGGCGAGAGGGAACAGAAGCACCTTGTTTTCCTGCAGGAGCTGCTGGGGGAGGAACCCACCACCCAACCAGCCATACCTTTGCTGTCTCTGTGACCCTGGGAGTAATAAACTTTGCAAGTGGGAAGCAGAGATTAGCTCTTCAAATGGGAATAATCAATTCCCATTTCCCTGGCACAGGAAAAGTAGGCATGAGACCACACCCTGCAGCCTGTGGCTTGCTTTGCCTACTGGCTTCAGCTGGATCCAGACAGAAATCCAGTTTGGCTGGAAAACTTCTTCCCTTGTAATACATCCTGTTAGTGGATTGCAAATCAGGAAATTTGTTTGTGTAAATAAGAGTGCTTTTCCACTCATGCTGGCTAAGGGCTAAGAAGACAACATCTGTAGATGCATCCAAATTTCATTCAAGAGAACAATACTACTTAAGAGTGATTTCTGTACATTCATGYTACATCTGATGCTGACTGCATCACTGACAAGGGCAATTAGGGAGCTATGATCTCTAGACCAGACAGAGTGCTCCAAACCTTTAAGCACAGTTCTTTTCTTCATACAATCTCAAATGAAGAGAGATCTCTCAATCTCTCATAAATCTTCAAATGAAAATTTACCAAATGGAATTAAAATCTGGTCATGATCTCCCACTGTCTACCTGGAAGGCCAAGAAAAGATGCTTAATCCATTTCATCTTTCTTTTGATTCACACCTATTTTTAGCTTTAACCAAAGCATACAGATGGGAGGAAYTGCAATCTCAACACATCACTATCTTCCCAAGATCATTAGTTTATCTCTTGGTAAAAATGCACAAGATGAAGAATTAGCTGGAAAAAACATGTTTGTTGAGACTTCATAAAGCACCMRCCAGTGATGTAAAAGRGTGTCATAACTTATGTGACTTTTCCAGGCAAATATTCTTTTTTTAATTGTATTTYACAGAGTGTAAGTGATGTTAARATTAAACAGCATTAAAATTAACCCCTTGTCCCGGCTCTTTGAGCAGCTAGGCAGWAACKGGCATGGAGACTGGYTGAGSCCCCTTGTCCCTGGTTAAGCTTATSCCAGGAGATAAGTTTCACAGAGCTGGAAGCATGGCCCAGAGCTCATYGTACAGCCTATAGACACTCCACAAATGAAATGTTTTGGGCACGGAGGGGCAAACCCTGCCCTCATGCTGGCCCTGGCTGCGAGCTGAAGCACTTTCCACCCCTGTATGGGGGGAGAGCAGTGTAGGGTGATCTGCCTCACGTGTTGACAGCAGCAGTGCCAGGCAAGGATAAGGCACCCAGCCCCACCCTGCACTGTGGTGCAGGGAAAGCAAACAGGCSGAGGCAGCTCACAAAACTTTCACCACTGCTGCAAGCAACATTATCCTATTTTTCTTCCTGTTGAGCTTTTCCTAGACCCCTAGTAGTAGGGTAGGTCCTCTGCTGTGCCACACTGGCAAAGCTGGTGCTTCCCCCACTTTTGTGATTAAGAAGAAGAAAAGAGGCAGGTGGGCAAACAGCGCTTCAGTCCCTGGGGTTATTGGGAGGAAGGCRTTGGAGCAGGAGTGGGCCAGGCTGGGGAAGGGAGCTGCCTTCTGTGGGCCCTAAATGTCACTTCTGGTCTAGGGTTTCATTCAAAAATAGGGATCAATTTTTGTGAAATGTTTAAAGAATTCAGTTTAGTACCTGCAGTTACTATGTCCCTTTTTCACCCAAGAAAAACTAGAATTGAGTCACTGTTATAATGATGCTTCTGACAGAAATTGTACAGAGGAGACTATTTTATTGTAGAATGCTACCTAACAGAGTGAATATAGATTTACCGGTGTGGGTTGTAAAATTTATTTTAAAAATAATGAAACCAACTAGTGTTAATGAAGGTATTACTGTACATCTACTCGGAAATGTAGAAATGCATTTCAGTGATTAAATTGAATTTTGGAGCTGAAAATAGAGCCATGTTTAAATTCTATTTTTAATCTTGTTTGGTATAAAGTTTTCATGAAAATGTTTATTTGTATTCTRGTAATGATGGCACTCATTTGATAATGATTCTGCAAAGCAGGCTTTGTAGARGACAAGATAAGCTAATCTTGAATTAAACTTAATAAATAAATGAAAACTTAATCCCAACATTTAAGAGGAGCTCTTAAGAGTACAAAAAATGCAAATAAATWGCTAAGGCTAATTTGAGGTATTGCTAGGAAAAGAAAACAGGAGTGATTGTGTATATATGCATATACACATGCACACTGTGTATACATATATAGCTATAAACTCAAGAAATGCAAATATAAAGAGGAATGAAGGAAGAAATTTGTATAATTTCCCTCAGTGGGTGAAAGAAAAAGYAGCAATGACAGTTGATAGAATACCTTGATCTTTGCAAGCAGTGGTAGAAGATCARTACTCTTGCAAGGTGTAATTATTTCTTTTCAGCGGTGGTTCTCATTTCATCAGTGTTTCATCCTATTCCATCAGTATCTTCTAGAGCAGCTGCTATCATRGAATCATTAAGGTTGGACCTCCAAGACCAYTGAGTCCAGTCTTTGACCAAACACCACCATGCCAACTAAACATAGCACTAAGTGCCATGAGCAGTTGTTYCTTAAACCACCAGGGACAGTGACTCCACCACTTCCCTCTGCAGCCCATTCTAATATTTAATCACCCTTTCACAAAAAGGGTGAAAAAATTCTTCCTGATGTCCAACATTGACCTTCCCTGGTGCAAMCTGAGGCTGTTTCCTCTCATCCTCAATACTATTATCTTTCCCAGAGGTGGCCAGCTTGAGTTCTAGCTGAGGTTTCACCTTCCTAATTTTCTCTCTACATGACCTAATGACTTGATTTGCCTGCCCCTTGATTTGCCTGCCCCTTCTTCCAAAGGCCATAAATTCTCTTATTTCTTTTTTTCCCGCTGGGTTCCCTATTCAGTCAGTCTGGTTTTCTTTCCCACTGACTCATCTTTTGGCACATAGGGGCAGCCTGCTCCTGAGCCTTTGAGACTTCCTTCTGAAGGTATGTCTAGTCATACCCCTTTGTTTTTAAGGGAGGCAGTATGACACTAGCAGCTTCCTCTTGAACACAGTCAGATAACTAAACAAAATATTCAGTGTCTGATTGGGACCGTGGGATACCAAATACACTTTCATACCAAATACCTGYAAAACAAAAGCAAATCTTTCATAGATTGATAGTTGCAGAACCAGAATATTATGAGCCCTTACTGAACAGGAACAGAGAGGCATGAACTCAGCTGCAGGCTGTCTGCAGACCCAGACAGGAAGCACTAACTCAGCTTATGGTAAATTATTGGGTTTTAGATTCACTCTTAACCCCCTGACTTCAGATCTGCTATTGTAATATGACAGGGAAAGGCAGTTACTCTAAATATAAACAAACTCTGTTTTAGTGATGATTCTTGTTGTRAAGCCTAAGGCTGTCGTGCATCCTCAGAAATGTCATTTCCACCCCACTATCCTACTCCCAATAGCCCAAGCTGGTTTTTTATTTTACTAGTTGCACACATAGGCATTTTTAAAATCCCAGACAGAGCTTCTCTGCACAAGGAGCCCTGTTTTTCATGCCAAGGGCATTGTTGCCTTGGGGGCAGCCACACCCTGCTGACCCCTGGGTGAAACACAAAAGGAGCTGGCARTTTCAGGCCATCTCCAGTGGGGTGGGGGCCCAAAGCTGCACTTGTTTGTCTCAGGTGTGAGAAGAGCCAGGRTGCACTGGGGATGTAGAGCCTTAGAGTCAAACATGGAGCACTTGTTCCCTAGGCAGGTACCTCTCAATGAGTCCTCTTTTCTTTGTTTTCACACAGGATATCTAGGGTGTGTTGTTTCTCTGCCCCWATTTTTCTTCTGGGCTCAAGACATATTTCAGAGCTCCACTTTCCTGGCCTTCATTTCCTCTCTGTTTTTAGTCAGGCATCTCCACTTACATGACAAGCACCAAGATCTGCTTGCAGCTAGAGTTCAAAACCTGCATTTTGGAGGTGAGAGTGTTCAACATGGATTTGTGGGTTTCCATATTTTTAAACAGAGGAGGCCATCAAACCCATAGCTTACATCTTGGACGAATTCTCTAACCTTCAGTACCTCTCATACAACTTGGTGTTTATTTGGATTTTTTTTTTAAAATATTCAAAAAAAAAAAAATCTTGATCCCTGCACAATTTTGTAAGTATAATATTGGTGTCCACCTCCACAGAAAGTTATGGGCAATGGTTTTGGCCATTCCACCCTCAGATTACGGGTTATTTTTAATCCCATCCTGAGATTTGTAACTGTTTTCCAAGTGTGGGGACAGGGAAACCAAGCCCAAAGCTGTGTTCCAAATACCACTCCTGGGGTCTAAAATGAAATATTGCAAAATATTTGCCCACATGCTTTGCCTAGTTTTTTTACCACTGACATTGGCCTTTAAATTAGCTTTCTCTAGTCCTCATGGTTACTCCTGAGATAAAAACAGCCATAAAGACATTAAGGAGAGTTTTCACTCATGACTCAAATATAGTCTATTTCTATTACCTTAATATTGAAGAACTAATACTTATTCTAGGGTTTCTTTCCAGCCAGGAATGCGAAATACCAAACCCAAATGCGGATTGAGCCATGTCGCATTATTGCTTGGGACCAGCAGATGGCAACCAGCCATTGCTGTGTCAAAGGTAAGTGGGATTGTTCAGGTAGGGGATTTATTAAGTGACAKCTTGAGCAGCACAGCTTTGCTACTCCACAGAAGGAGAAAGCAGAACTTGTATCTTTACTCCTTCTTRTCCCTCTCACTTTTGAAAGGGAGCAGTGAGTCGCCCTTTTACATAGTGAGTTTCGACAAATTATAATTGTGACAATTCATTTGACTAAAATACCTTATGGCTGCTCCTTACTGGTAATATCATCAAAAAAAGATAGTAAAAAAAAAGAACAAGATTCTGGAAAAAATTCCAAAGCAATCAGACTGCCTTATCTTCCACAGGAATAGCCTCAAGTTCTTATCATTATTAATTAGATTCCTTATTACTTTAGGTGGAAGCMGTTAGAACTGAGTAACAATGAATCTGGAATCGGAAATAGACTTCCCTCTAGGAATTGACTGAGGCTATTGACATACCAGTTAATTAGTTCTGGTTATATGAGTGGCCTTACAGAAATTTTTTTGACATGAACAAGTTTGAAGAAATTAAATTTTTTTCCCCTACAACATTAGATTAAAAGTTACTCATTTCTAGGAGCAAGAACAGTAAAGTTTTGAAAAAAATCCTTTCCAAGAACCTTGCATTTACACTTCAGAAAAGAAATTCCTTCATTAAAAAGGAGAAGAGTTAGGGAAAGATATCTATAGCCTCACTAGAAGGATATTTAACTACCTGTAGTCATATTAAATTTTCTTTTCRCATTGGTTGAACCACATTTTGTGCATTTGTTTTCAGTAAGGATTGGTATAGATGATGCACGTGTTGATGTACACAGAATTAGAGTGTCTGCAGTGCAGAAAAAAACCAGACCTTTAGACCTCTGAAGGATYCCAGCATCACCTTACAGTGTCATTTGCAATTTAAAAAAGAATACACTACAAATAGCTAAACCAGACAAGAAGAGCACTGTCACTTAGTAAAAGCAAACCAAAATACTCTGCATTACTGGGATGCCTCCCTCCAAGTTCTCAACCACTTTGCAAACCATTAACTTGAAAGGTATTAATTTGCACCCTTGCAGTAGGAGATGTATGTTTATTCTCAGAACTCACACCTTGGCTGGGAAGGCTTAAAAAACTGATTTGGCAGATAAGGTATAACCTTTTGGTTTTGTTACAGCTACTACTTGATCAGCTGTGAATTTCCAGAAATGACTTYGAAATTAGGAGAAAACCAGCTGGCATCCATTTCCTAATGAATACTAGTGAGGTGATATTAAGAATAGCTTCTGAAATCCTTTACAATACCCATCGACCTTTYTCATTATTTCCTTAATCTAATAATAACATTTATACTGTAACCTCCCCCACTTTTTAATGAGATTTGAGAGGTTTTTTTCTTCTTTAGAGAACTTAAAGGCCTTCAATCTGATGATAAAATTTTAGCAACTTTATTTGCCTTGACATGAGAAATTATGTTACTTGTACATGTTGTTTTTCTTGTGGACYCATGTTAAGGGTCCAAGAGTTATGTTGGACTCCTGCAAAGCTAGTCAGAGTTTTTAGTGGTTATGTTTGTTTGTTTGTTTGTTTGTGGTTTTGTTTTGGTTTTGTTTTTGTTTGCTTGGTTTTTTGGTTTTTTTTC
>NW_026623258.1:2900488-2908598 GCF_030028575.1 Malurus melanocephalus | reverse complement strand
CATAAAGGCAAAGAAAGAGAAATCCAAACAATTTAGAAGGAATTTTTAGACAATAAAAATACTGCTCCGTTTATAGTCACACTTTTTTTAGCTCAAATGTTTGAGGAGGGCAGATATTTTTAAAGATTCAAGGTCTGTGTTTGCCATCAAGGGCAGAGAAAGGTCTCACTTCTGGTACTCATCACAACAGAAGATTGCAAGAGACCTCCAATGACAGTAACTCTCCCATGCAGTTTAGCTCATGTTCAAAAGAGTTCGTGTGGAAATTCGCTTCTGCTCAATATTTCATACACATCACAGATCAGAAAATACACCCTTATGCACTGTAACAATAGTGATATTTATACCAGAACTTGCGTCATTGTCTGGAATTTTATGTGTTACATATCTAAGTAAGGGTCAGAGGTATCTTCAAAAGCTTGTGCTGTGTTTCTCTCATGTGTGCATTGAAATATGTGTATGATCAGCTGTGGCAAAGTGCTCTGAAGATTGTGGCCTGGTAAGAGTGTGCACATCTTAGGTACAATGGTAAAAAGGCCCTGGAAAAATGTAATTGTTGCCTTTACRCCTCTCTCCCCCTGCAATTTCTAAAATTGAAGAAAGCCCATATTGCCCCCTACTACTGTGCAGAAAAAGAGCCTCTGGAGTGTTTTTAGCAAAACATTTCTATTTCTTTGATCAAGACACTGGAAATGTTCCTTGTTGAGCAAAGCCATAGCATGCTGGCCATCAGACTTATTTGTTTGATCATGTTACAGGGAAGAATGAAAATATGATTGAGCACTGAAGCGGGTGCTTGAACATTGACTTTTAAACAAAGAATAAATTACAGATTTGCATGAGGACTTTGCTTACCTGATCCTTATTTCAGATGCCATTTGAAGCATAATTTAAAGGAGAGATAACCAGGATCACAGTCCAGTAATGTGCTGAGTGATTCTTAAGGTKGTGCTGGGTGCTACCCATTACCATTGCTTGCAGTGAGAATCAGGGATAATCAAACTTGGCATAATAAATTACCAAGATAAGATGGGTAGTGAAAGAATGCAAAACGCAGGAGATAAGTTTATGTTTCTCAGCAGTGTTCAGTGTGACTTTTGTAATCATTAACTAAACCTTAAAACCTGAAGTAGTCCTTATTCAAATGCCTTAATCCTTTTTCAGATTCTCTCCTTACAACATCTCCTCACATTTCCACAATGAGGGAAAGGAAGACAACAGATCCAGTTCATTTGTCCACAGATCTGAGTAAAGGGAAGGAGAAGTTAAGACTGAAACGGGAGGTGGGCCTGATTAGCAGCGTGTCATTAATTGCAGGCACCATGATAGGCTCGGGGATCTTTATGTCCCCTGAGTGGGTGCTACATCACATGGGGAACCCTGCCAGCAGCCTGCTGGTCTGGGCAGCATGTGGGCTCCTGGCCATGTTTGGAGCCTTGTCGTACGCTGAGCTTGGAACAATAATTAAAGAGTCTGGAGGAGAATATATTTACATTTTGAGGATTTTTGGTTCTTTTCCTGCTTTCCTTTTCGCCTACACTTCTGTGATCCTGGTGAGACCAGCTGGTTTGGCAGCTGTCTGTCTGAGCTTTGCTGAGTACGCCACTGCGCCGTTCTACCCAGGATGCTCGTCTCCGCAGGTTGCCATCAAATGTACAGCTGCTGCCTGCATCCTGATTTTAACCATCATCAACTGTCTCAACGTGAGGCTGGCGACATCTGTTATGAACATTTTTACAGCTGCCAAACTCTTGGCTTTGCTGGTGATCGTGGTGGGTGGGTTGGTGCTGCTTGCCAAGGGACAAACTCAGAGTTTCCAGAATGGTTTTCAAGGGACGACTGCAGGYATTGGGGCAGTTGGAGTGGCGTTTTACCAGGGACTCTGGTCCTATGATGGATGGAACAACCTAAATTATGTAACTGAGGAACTCAAGAAACCTGAGGTGAGTGTGTCAGTGAGTGAGTGAATGAGCAAGCTGAGTTTTACTTACTTAATCCTGCTGTTAATATGTTTGATTCTRTCTGCGATTGTGTTAAGAGTRGTAATCAAGGGATTTACAGKGRAGGTGATGAGATACTGACACAAGAGAAGTTATGGATCCCCCATCCCTGGAARTGTCCAAGACCAGCTTGTGTGRGGCTTTGAGCAACCTACTGTAGTGGRAGGAATCCTTGCTCATGGCATGGAGATTAGAACTTTAAGGTCTCTTTGAATCCAAACCATCCTGTGATWCTATGGAAATCCTAAAATACCCCATTGACTGGAAAAAAAATATTAGGCAGCACTTGGATGCTTTGGGGATGAAGTTTTGTCTTAATGTTTAGAGGATATTGCTGTAGACATCTAGATKTATTCAGAAAAACACTCACCACTATAATCCATAAAGGATTCTAAACACCTCATATTCCCTAAAAGATTTGATCCATAATCTGTGCATCAGAAAACCACTCTATCTCTCCCTTGCATGGAAGGTCAACTTCAGGGCTAGCCAAGCCTCACTGGAAAGGGAATCTAACTCTGAATGATCCCTGTCTTTAAACATCTACATTTTAGCATTGTGCAATTCATGCTATAGGCATTGAAATAGCTCACCTGCATTTCATATCAGTTTTCTCTGTGCCACATTACCTTTTTTTCACAAATCAAATGCTGCAGCAGTGAGCAACTCTTATTTTACAAGAGTTGTGTGAGTGCAGAGTTTATGGAGTGTTTTCTACCAGTGTAGCACACAAGATCCTACAGATTAAATGAAAATACACAGTAAAATATTAACCTAAATGGCAGCAATGATCCCAGGGCCATTCTCTTCCTCAGGATCATGAACACTGAAATTCAGACCCTTTCAGAGTGGAGACAAYAACAGTAGGAAATGCTGTATCTTGTCCTGTGTTGAGAATGGGGAATGCAAAAATTGATATTGCAGGTTCTTAGATGCATACAGTTGCCACTTCCCAGTATTTTCAGTTGCATGAGACACTGTTGATTTTATTGAGTCTTAAAATGATCCTGTGGTATTCTAAGACACAATCCTGCCACAAAGAAAGAGGAAATAGTTCCTTCCTAGGGCAAATCCCCTTTGAGATTTTGAGATAAAATCCCTGCTTTGATTCAACTGCAGARGAATTAAATGTGATGCAACACACACTGGAACTTTGTCCATGGCAGTGAGATGTTAAAGGGAAGATCAGCACATTATGAGACATAACACACTAGTAATGAATAAATCAATGTTAAAATAATAAAGAAATATGAAAAAGACATCTTGGGCAGCTAAAAAACAAAATCTTTTAAGTAAGAGTTGGTGGGTTCTTTTTGTTTGATCTATATTGTTTCACTAGTTGTGGGGTTTTTTTTAGACTGACTTTGGAGCTGTACAACCTTACTGTTTGCCTGACATTTTTGGGAGATTGGTGTGAAAACTGCCATGTGAATTGGGATCTATGTCTTGTTCTGAGGAAAAACTTAGGGAGCAGAGGAATTTGAATGAGAGATGTGGGTGGTGGCAAAACCAAAACAAACAAAAAAAGCACAGTGCAGGCATAAATGTGCTGCACCTAACACTGCTGTCATCCATTTTCTAGGTGACCCTTCCCAGAGCTCTGATGATTGCCATTCCTTTGGTTACATGCCTGTATTTGCTGGTAAATGTGAGCTACTTGGCAGCCATGACTCCCTCTGAGCTGCTTTCTTCAGGAGCTGTGGCCGTCACTTGGGGGTGAGCTCTGCATGGGGCAGGCAATGCAGCCCCAGAAATACTGGTTCTGTCCCAGTTTCAGGAGATTTAAATGTTATTCCCAGAGGGAATGGCAGCACTTCATTGGTCAGGCCAGGAAGACCTGTCGGGCCATGTTACAGGGAATTAGAGGATGATAAAGATGCTCAGAGGGCTGAAGCACACTGCTGTCTGAGAGAGATGGGCCTGTTCAGCCTGGAGGAGAGAAAGCTCCAGGGAGACATTATAGCACGTTCCAGTGCCTAAAGGGGCTACGAGAGAACTGGAGAGGGACTTTTTACCAGGGCATGTAGTGTTAGGACAAGCAGGAATGGCTTCAAATTGGAAGAGAGTAGGTTTAGATTAGATATAAGGAAGAAATTCTTTACTGCGAGGGTGGTGAGGACTGGCACAAGATGCCCAGAGGAGCTGTGGATACCCCATCCCTGGAAACATTCAAACTCAGGTTGAAAGGGGCTTTGAGCAACCTGGTCTAGTGGAAAGTGTTCCTGCCCTTGACAGGGGCTTGGAACAGGATGATTTTCGAGGTCCATTCCAACCCAAACTGTTCTATGATTCTATAATTCTATAATTCTGTGGTTCTGTGAGGTCAAGGTTGACCATCTGGCCGTGGTCTCCAAGGTGCATCTAGGCTGCCAAGATGGCACATTCCTTACTGCCCGTTCCCATTTCTTTATACTGGGAATCTGTAGCTCCTCCCAGCTCATGTTTTACCTCATGGAAGGTGTTCATAAATGAGAGGTGAAGGCCATGCCAGGGACATCTCCCCACAGGCACTGGGGGAATGCAGTGAGGGTACATATCCAAACCTGGGGTCTGAGAAATGACCTACATTTTAGATATTTCCAGGGAAATGGGGAGGGAAATGTGCTGCACAGCTAATGCARAAGCAGAGGGTTTTGAGTGAGACAGGAGCCAACTGGGTGAATCCTGTCCAATTGGTACCTGGAAATTAGARCAGACCAGAGTCTTTTGGTTCAGTTTCTCCATCTGTGGGGAAATGGAAAATGACTCTGATCTCAACAATACCTTTGAGAGGTGTTATATGCAGGTTGGGTAGCCTTTGGTAACTAACTTTAATAGTCTCGTGCTTTTCCAGAGCTAAACAGAAACAATTTCTACCTCCCATCAATCTCAAGTATTCGGTGACATTAAACAGTTTCAGTGCAAGACGAGTTAGGAAGAGAAGGAAGGGGCCATCATGACATGTGTGACACCAGTGATCTTTCACCAGAACATCCAGCCTTAGTCTAAATATTTCCAAAGACACAGAATCCCTGAGASCCCTAAATGAGTTGTCTGGCAGAAATGATAACATGGTGTATCCACAGATTATGTGCTGCTCATCCTCTTCCTAAAAWGTCAGCAGCAGCTTTGCTTCTGCATGCATTTCACAAGATCTCCCATTTGAAGATCTGACTGAGCTCTYRCTGAATGTGTTCTCTAATAGCTTTTCATGCCATTATAAGTAGGAGCTTTTAAAGGTCTAGTGCTTTGTTTGAGCATTATACAAAACCTCACTAAGCTGCAGTGTCACGAACTTTCCCGCACTTCCTTTCCCATCATTCCTAATTAGCAAGTTATTCGTGAACTTCCTCCTTTGTAACACAGTTCCTTTTCCTGCCTGATTAACCTTTTCACCAGAGAGTGCAATTCAGGAAGAAATATTGGAAAAATGACAGGAAAGCTGTCAAGGCTGGGGGACAGGTAGAAACCCAGAGCTGATGATGGGGTGATGGTTGTGGCTCACAAGCAAGACATGCAGCTATTCAAGCCATTAAGAAAGAATGGGAGAAGTGTAAAGAAGCCAGAGGAGGATTTGTCGAATTTAAATGCATTTATTCCCCATGTAAGAGGAACATCGTTCAGTGGTGAGAAGTGCAGCCACAAAAGCAGCTCAGGAAACTCTTCCCAGTTTTCCTTTGATGACAGTGATTTAACAGCAATGGCAAGTTTCAGTTTGCTTGTAAATGAAGTGGTCTGAAAAACTTCTGAGTTTTGGATTTTTGCCAATTGGATAAACAGAGTGCTTGTGTATGTGATAATTACCCCAGACACAAGCATTTTTTACTCAGTTAATACTGCTTCACTCCAGAGGACAATCTTCACTTTTAGGTGAGATTACCATTCCTTCCAAATGTTTACCTTGAAATCTGTTTGTAACTCTGCTACTTCTCTTAAGGAAAAAGCAAACTAGAAATGTCTGAACATGTTGTAGAACCGAATGTCTGGAATTCAAGCCAYTGCTTTGGCTTAAGTCTGATTCACAGAATAGCAGTAATAGGTACATGTGGGATTAAAGGGTTAAAATTTATGCATACTGAGAAAAAGATTATAATGCAGAATATTTCTTCCTGTGTGATGGGAACAGTTTTTCTGTGATTTTCTGGGTGTGATAGTGGTATCTTCAGGTTTTTTGCCACAGCATCAGTACACGAAAAAGGTGGTTTTGCCTGTTGTGACAGCTTTGTACACCACTGCAGTGTGGACAGACATAGATATATGTACACCAAGAAGGAAGAAAAGCTGTCTGACAAGACAAACTTACCAGTTTACAAGACAAACTTACTAAATATTGTGGGAATTGCAAGAAGACTTTAAATAATTAGGAAGACTTTGGAAAAAAATTCAGTATAATAAAAGAATAATGGAGGGAATAAACCTGTCTGGTTCTACAGTGAGTATTTCGTACATCTACGAACTGCATCTYATGCTGTGAACTCTTTCCCACCTCAGGGACAAAGTCCTGGGCAGCTGGGCATGGCTCATCTCCCTGTCAGTGGCCCTGTCTACGTTTGGTTCATCGAACGGCACATTCTTCAGCGGAGGGCGTGTGTGCTACATTGCWGCCAGGGAGGGCCATATGGTAAGCACAAAGAAAAGGGGTCTGGCTTGTTTTGAGCAAATTCACCTGCTTGTGACACTAAAGCAGAGAGGGAAACACTGTGTCTGTTCAATTGGTAGAGAGATAGCTCTTCAAGGGGTTTGTTCCTTGCTCAAARACTTTCATCCCCGTCTTTTCCAAATATACGCTGTACATGTTGTCTCTAGGCTTTCTTCTTCACTTTCAAAGAAGATACATATTCACARCTAGCCTGAATTTTAAGAATAGCTTTGAAATGASCCACTSAAATASTGCTGAACTGGAGCACCAGGAGCARGCTGTGGGGTGACCTAGTCAGTACACCTGCCAGGGAAGGGGAATGTGGCCATGCCTGTGTGTTGTAAGGCACCTTTGCTCACACTGGGAAGGTGGCCCAGCACCAGCCAGATGCCTTTGCATGTTATMCTGACTACACAGGTCTGTCTCAGGGGTGTTCCAGCCTTCTCGTTGGTAGTCCAGCTTAGATGCAGCCTAAGATATCTCTGCTCTTCAARCTTCATACCAATTACAAGGTGACACCAAGCCTTACCTCTCTCCTAGCTTGTGTTTATCATTGGTTTTGTTAGGTGGGCCAAACCCAGTAGCCCAGTGCAGGTCAGGCTGCTGCAGCTCCCTCCTCCCCAGTCTAACCAGTAAGTCCAGCATGTATTCCCAGTAGCCACACACAACGCAAACACAGGTATGAAACATGTTTATGTGCATACATACATACATGTATAGCTGTGTATGTACAATCACAGACAGCAAACACATGGAGCTGCCCATGCAGACACACCTGGAGCTCACACAAACAACAGCACAAGCAGCACCGGGGGTCTTTGTTACCCCCTCTGGCTGACCAGAGGTCTATTAGTGGGAAATACACATAGGAMCATATTTACAGTGTGAATCCGTCCAGCAGCTGGGCTCAGACACTCAGCCCCTGGATCCCAGTCTCCCCAGTTTCTGGTTCCTGGGCATGCAAACCCCCGAGGTTGCTGCCCCATCCCAGCTGTGAATACAGACCCTCTCACTCACAGATACACCCCCCCACACACTCACCCACAYGTCTCCAAAAAGAGGAGCAAAATGGCTGAGCTGCATTTGTCCTTCTCTGTTTTGAGCAGGTCTCTTGTGTTCCTCCTGCATTGCTTTGCATTTTTTGGTCCTTCCCAYGCACAGCATGCAGCATTTCTGTTCTCAGATGTGAAGGCACCAAAATAGGTTGCASAGAGAGGTTGTGGAGGCCCCATTCCTGGAAGTTCAAGGCCAGACTGGATGGGGCTCTGAGCAACCTGGTCTAGTGACAAGAGTCTCTGCGTACAGCAGGAGTGTTAGAAGGAGATGATATTTAATGTCCCTTCCAATCCAAATCCTTCTATGAATCAATAATTCCACACCAGCTCCAGTCCTGGTTCATAGTAGGGAATCTTTTATGTATATGAATGATCAGGTTGGTGGAGATGACTGCACTGGTGGTTCCTGGTTTTGGTGGTTCCTGGTTTTGGTGGTT